>NW_022692348.1:73187-101257 GCF_011630105.1 Anneissia japonica
AAAAAAAAAAAAAAAAAAAAAAAAAATTAACTTGTTTACACTTTGTTATTTGTGATTTGTTTGTTCTCTACCTGTTGTTTTTACGCTGCGCCTTGAGCACCAATTTTTGGTGGTGATGTTTGCGCTTTAAAAATCATTATTATTATTATTATTATTACAGTATTTAATTAATGTTAGTAGAATACTTGTTCTAAAAGCCAAGTATTTTGCACGCTTGCAACATTAAAATTTTGTTGCTTTAGTACACCGTACTCTACTAAAATTAATACATCCAAACCAGATGAAATTATTACATCATACATTAATATATATTTAATTAAATAAGAAATGGGCAAGATAAAATAATATAAAATTCAAAACCTTAATGACGGATAATTCAACTTTGTCCTGTTAAGAGGAACTGAAATCCCTAAATGGGTTTTCCAATATTCTTATGTTTACCTGGTGACATTTGTGTACATTTTTACATTACGAATATTCTGTAACGTTTTGGTTGATCCTTCAGAAGCATTTATTTACAGTAGGGTAAAACTACAGTAGTTCACAGTCACCTACAACGTGACCACTTTTAGCCTATTGTTAATACTGATGCATGGATTAAAATTTTAATTTAATTATAATGTGTAAATATTGATGATTTAAAATTATCAATTTATTAATATGATAGCAAAATGATGTTTTTTTCTTTTCTTTAAATTAAAACCTACACTGACATGACATTATTAATACAGATCTTTGCATGGATTAACATTTTTTGTTATTCTGATAGCAAAATGTTGTTTTTTTTCTTGTTTTTTTTTAATTAAAACCATTGACATAAAAAATCAAATGAGGTGAATCTCTGAGACACAGTTGAATAAAATACAAAACAGGCTTAAATGTTAAAAATCTTGGAAAATGATACATATAAAAATTAATAAAATACTAAACAAATAATATATATAATCCAATCAAATTAAAATGATTATAAGAAATTGCATTACTTCAGTTTTACAATGTCAACATATAAACTGCAATAATTGATAACAGCTACATAATAAGAAATCAGCGACTAGTAATATTAACATACTGTACCAGTGTTCTCCCCAGGGTGAGGGTCAAGCATCATGGTACCTGCCCCCCCCCCAACCACACCATAGTTCGGGAAAAATTTTTTAAATAATGACCTAGATTCTCAAAAATGGCACTCTCAGACATCAAAAATGCTTTTTAAGATTTTTTAAATGACTATAGATTTCCATTAAAAAAAATTTTTTTTTTTGTGAAATTAGTGACCATACAGTATACTGTTCTGCTATTATAGCCTAGCCAGAATTGCCACAGGATGGCAATTTTGGACCGACCTAGAGGCCTAGGCCTAAATTTTAGCTTCAAACTGCTAGGCCTAGCTAGATAGCTAAATAAAACATCAGCCACGTAGGCTGCCTAGATTGACTAACACTTATCTAAGCACTCTCAGACATCAAAAATGCTTTTTAAGATTTTTGAAATGACTGTAGATTTCCATTAAAAAAATTTTTGTTTTTGTGAAATTAGTGACCATACAGTATACTGTTCTGCTATTATAGCCTAGCCAGAATTGCCACAGGATGGCAATTTTGGACCGACCTAGAGGCCTAGGCCTAAATTTTAGCTTCAAACTGCTAGGCCTAGCTAGATAGCTAAATAAAACATCAGCCACGTAGGCTGCCTAGATTGACTAACACTTATCTAAACTTACTTGTCTTCATTGTAAAGTAGTATTATCATATTAAAAACATTGTTTATTATAAAAAAAAACAACTAAATTCAACATAGGGCCTATCGCCTAGGCCTAATTGTTTAAACACAAACACGATCGCGTTGTGACTTCGCTGTCAAGAGAAGTACATGTGGTGAGAGGACATGGGCATGCACATGGACATGCATGGGCAGTTTTGAAGCAAACAGTTTGTGTGAATCAAGCCAACGATCGTGTTTTGAAATGAAAGTGACATTTCTCAAGGTAAAGATAACGCAAAATGAACGCAAAAAGCATGAACTTGGGCTGATAAACCAACATCGTAAGATAGCATTGTTTTGTGTTTAAAAATATTTTCACACTCACTCTTCTTCAAACTAGGATACATGGACAGCATTGTTTATTTTGAATTATTTTATTGACGATATTTTAAAGCGTCACGGAAGACGCATCATTCGTCCATCCAGTTTGGGAGCGTCGCAGTGCACCATTACGAGGTCCCAAGCGTCGCGGTACCATGACGCTTCAAGGGCCTACTGTAGAGAGAACACTGTGTGCAATGCTAAGTTTAAGTCAATATCAGTACCACATTCTATACTGGGCAAACATAATACTTTGAAAATAAATAAATACACCTAAATATTTAAAGTAACACTACAGTCAAAATTTTAAACTATTAAGTGTCTTAATAACTATATTTTATTCACTTGAATTTACACCTATTATTCAATTGTATTGAGAACCGATAAAAAAAGTCCTTGCACCAATTCAGCTACTACTACCCATGTTTAATAAGCCTCATTCAATACTAAATATAAATAAATCCTACAAAAAATACTCTATGTTAATAGGCTGTGGTTCTGCAGTAGTGGATTGCATGGTGACAATATTCAGAGAAATCATTTGACAATTATCCAATAATTTTGCTCTATAGTACAGGGACTTACACTATAAGCTGCTTTCATAACACAGGTAGGAGGTGGGAATGTGCAAAAATTGGGATTGCGGATCAGGGGTGTGAAAATCGAGAATGTCCACACTGCGGAACTAAATCCATATTTCAATGGAAACTTAATTGTCATTTTTAGTGTTTTAACTCACTTAATGAAACAAATTTGCTGCCATGGGGAGAGGGGTATATCAGTACCCCCACCCCTCAAGCCTATGACCATGTAGTGCTTAGCTACTGTACTATATAGGGAGAGTCGGTGTTTCACTTAGAGGAACTGCTTTCCCAGTCACTGTGGTTGATGTATCGAGAGCTTCCATTTCACACTCATCTTCATCCTCTCTTGTCCCAGACAATGAAGTAATCACACCTACTGTTTCGATACCCGCGTTCACAAATGACATCAGGTTTTTGGTTATGAAGATAGAAACATCCACGTCATGGTGAAACCAAAGGTACAAACGGATGGCAAAGAGTGGAACGTCAACAAGGAACGTCTGGATGCTTGAGACAATCACAACAAAATTGACATTCTTAAACTTCTTGTACTTCTGTTGAGTCAAAACTCTTAGCAGTAGCAATGAGATTACTGGCAATAAATAGTTGATGCATGTAAATGCCTTGATAGTTCTATCCAATGGGTATGAAAGGACAATTCTTGTTTGAATGACAAATAAGTTATTCAATAAAATCAAACTGTCCAGAATCCCAAATGCCGAGCGGAGTCCAAGTTTGTCAATCAGGAGTTTGTAATCATTGTTGCGCTCCCTGTGATGCCCATAAACAAGGCACACAAAAATTGGTCCAGATATAGAAAAGCTAATTTTCAAGGAAGTTGTGGAATAGAAACCAGTAGTCTCCTGAATTTTTTCCGCAAACTTCTCAAACATGATCACAATCTTCATACTCATGACGGATGCATACAATAGCCAGGAAACGTAAGCAAATGGCAACTCCTTCAAGGCCAATCCTACAGCTTTCTTCCAATCCACTCTAATACCATCTGTCTCATCTCTTTTACTGTGGGGAACTTCAGTTTTGAAATAACCAAAAGCTTTGTAGAACCCAAAGCACCAGACAATAGCGATGACACTATCTCCTATAAACCATAGTTTTCCTTGTAGAGGATCTGGTATCCATGTGGTTTCATTAGATGTTTCATTATAATATATGTCACTGCATAATTCAATGCAAAATACATTTAGCAAAGTCGCTTGCAAAATTAGCAAAAAAATGCAGACAATCACAGCACAGGTTTCAAGGATTTTTTGATATTTTGACATTGTGATCTCCGGATTCTGAAAGAAATAAATAAATATAATCATTCCTCTAAATGAGACTTTTTTTATACTGTAGGCCTACTGTACCATGTTTTGCGAACTTATTTTTTCAAAGATCATCAGAGGAGGGCAGAAAAAAAAGTAAAAATATAATTTTGTTTTCTTATTTAGCAAACAGTTTTGCCAAAAAGATCCAGAAGGACAAACAGAGGAGAAAATAAAAATAAAATCTTATTGGTGATTGTAAACAGTGTAGTAACGGGATGGTATGCTTTAAATTTACATAATTTGGAGGAAAAATTTGGAAATTTCAAGGCAGCAGGACGTAATAAAAATAAAGAAAGACTTTTACTTTTTTCCGTGACGGCATGTGCGCTAAATTGGCCAAAAATTTTATTTTTATTTGGAAATCATCACTATTGGTGGGTGGTGGGTTTGCTAAACAAGGTATAAAAAAAGTCTCGCCTTATGTGGTTGAAATTGAACAGTTAAATAATTTGATTTAGAAATTTTAAATTTTAAATTACCAGTGTATTCATCATACAGTAGTAAATACTTTATGTAACCAAGCAATGTGACACTTAGTAAGTCTGTACACAAATCTTTTGAATCAAACCTTGCTTAACTCAGGCAGTGTCAGTGGCAGTATAAGCATTGGGACCAAGGGGTACCTTGAGCACTCAAGGGAAAAGTCAACAATTTTGTCAAACCAGACCCTTTCCCCAATTGGATTTTATTTTTAAGGTGTTGCGAACTTGGCAATGCCCAGCTATGGAGACATCTGGCCCAGTCGTTAGGGACACATTCTATGCATTTAATAATTGGGAATAGTTTTTACCTGACAAAAAAAATTAACATTCAGTGTAAAAAAGGTAAATTCCCTGAAGTACAAACCAAATGGCATGATGAGCTGTGGCTCGAAAACATATCCTGGTGGCTGGCAGTGTGTTCTTCCTCCGCCAATGCTGCGCAGACCATCTAGAAGGTATACTTTCTGCGGGACTGTAGCATTGAACTTTGTTTTTCATATTGTAGGCTATGGCGGGATTGAAACTAGCATAGGAACTGGGCCAGGCCTAGTCTAGAGGCCCGCCTCTCTCTGGACTCCTCTCCCCTCCTCTACGCTAACTTACTTCACTCTGTACGAATGGGTGTACTGACTGACCTAGGCCTAGCCTTTATTATTATATAAATTCATGAAATTTATATGTAACAAACACATATTACATTACATTTTAAAGTTTTAATATCTCAGGCAATATAATGTGGAAACTTACATTGAAATAGGGCTTGGTTTTGTCCCACACCTGCAGAAAAAATATTTACGTAGCCCTACTCGGCCTAACTTACTTAAGTGCCAAGTGACATGCGCAATGGTATCAGTGTCGCAATAGCTAACATCAGTAATCCAATCAAAATACGCTATGTTACAATTTAATAATATGATTGGTTCTAACTCTCGTTATCTAACAATTTCAGTACTAAAAAATTCATCGTCTGATGTGTATGTGCCCAGATTCGTTTTCGGGAAGGCCTGGCGTTACACCACAATAAAAAAAAAAGAGGCTTCTGTTGCGTATGCATAAAGTCTGGAAGTAAGCTGCAAACAGTTATGCATACAGGTGGTACTTAATGGTATAGCATTTTGACAAACCAAAATTGGCGGGTAAACCAACAATTCTGAGGGTGTAGCTAGGCTAGCGTACATACAAAGAGTACAGATTAGGGTTAGGCTGGACCAATGCACGCTCATTTTCGCCTGCTGCTGCGCACAGACGACTGTTTATTCAGAGAAGCCTAGCCTAGGCCTACCCTGCATTGGCTAGATAGAGGCCTAGTCTCCAGTACAGTCAGTAGCTTCACAGGTGACTGCTACACATCGTCAGCTCACATCGTGAGTGGTGTGAGTGCTGGATTGTCCTCTGTTGCAGTTCCTCGGTTTTGACACTTTCGCTACTCAGTGTTTGTCATCTAACTTTATATAAACAGTAGGCCTAGACTTGCCCTGATCACTTCACTCTCTACTATGGCTGCTGTTGGCATAAACTACAGAAAAATTCCTTGCCGGTAAGTGCATTTCTTTTGTTTTATGCCTGGACATGTCATCGCCTATGCTAGGCCTACATACATACATGGGTAGGCCTACCTATTAAACTAGGACTACAGACAGGTAGGCCTATCACATATATACTATATAGGCCTAGAGATATAAAATATAGGTTTTAAAATCCAAAAACATTTTTAAAAGAAAAGGTTCTGATAAATCGTTGGCTCCCCTGAGCCAAATACATTGTATTTTGATTGGCGTAATAATTTTAATCCATGATACATGATGTACAGTAGTATTTATCGGCATGTGGCATTTTACTTAACTTTTTGATGTAAATTTCATGGTTGTTTGGTGGTCTTGTCTTTTCTTTTCTTTTCCTTTAATAAAATCCAAAAATATTTGTTTTGTTTTATTTGTACTCTTTCATGCTGCGTCATTTTTAAATCTTAGTTTGTTATGTAGATTTTTGATGTGCTAGAATGTATTGTGAGATTACTTTTTAATGTTCCAATTTTCTATTTAACTTTTTGTGTACATCACATATCAAGTAGTGATTTTATGTAAATTTATATTTTTAAAATACTATACAGTGCCTGTGACCATTTTAATTGGATATTGTGCTATATTAAATAAAGTTATTATTTATTATTATTGTCATTACCTTACTGTATCATATGTACATGTAATGCATTTACTAGACAATTACAAAAATCTCCATTTATTACATTATTGCGCATAAAAATGCAGTTTTCTTGCCTAAATGATGTTAAATTAAAACTAAAAGTGTGCATTAGAATTTGGGCAAAATATAAATTAAGTGTCCATACTTTAAGGCCAAATAAAAAAAAATTACTGTACTAGTTTCTCATCCCCTCGCACATCAATTTTTTCTGCCTCACCAATTTTTTTTTTTTTCTTAATTTCCTTTATTTTATGAAATGTACAAAAATCTCCTCTCTCGATCGTTCGTGGTTGGGGATACATGCTATGAATCGTGTATAGTGCTTCTTTTATTTGCTTTCAATGTGTCTAGTTGGTAAAAATGAGGAAGTAGTAGCTGTTTCCCATCGGCCATCTTGGATTTGCCATCTCAGACTAAAAGAAAAAAGAAAAAAAAGTGCCCTTATTCTCCTTTTTTCAAAATATTAGGACGAGAAACTACTTTTTTTTACTTGGCATAACATGAAGGCTTAAAATGAACTGAATATTTAAATTTTGCTGTTTATTCACAATAAATAGCAATAAACTGTGACATATGCTTTCAATAAATAATTAGGATTTTAATAGGTCAAAATATAAACTATTTTAAATCATGAAATACTATAAGCCTCTATCTGTAAATTGCTGTTGATACTCAAATGTGCGAAAGTGATAAATGCATGCTAATGTATGACAATTTAACAGCAGAGTCAATCACGCAAAAACAATGAATGTTTATTCATACCATAGTATGCCTACACACAACAATACATTATCTTAATAGAACTTGCAAGAAAAGGAGGAAAACTAAAGTTAATATTTAATATGGCAGCCTCCTATGGCTTTTTCAGGCACTAATTTTCCAATAGTGCATGACAAACTAATTTACACAATTTTTTATGTAATTGACAGGTTCTTTTTGAATGGCAAGTGTAATCATGGTTCTAACTGCAAGTACTCCCATGACCAGTCGAACAAGCCATCATCATTGTGTGTCTACTATCTTGAAGGAAGATGCATGTATGGTGATAAATGCAGGTATGACAAAACATGTATTTATAATTGAAGTACATTTCGCCCTCCAATTCGAGACCACCTTTGGGACCGGAAAATTTGGAGTGGTCTCGGAGTTGGCCTCCAATTAGAGGGCTAGCTTTGTGTTAAAAGGTTGAAAATTGTTATTTGAGTCATTGGGAAAAGTGGTCTTAAATTGAGGGTGCACTGTTTAATAATAATATTTTGGCATATATATAGCACTCTTTATCAGAGTCGCACAGTGCTTAAAAAATATGAAGTATGAAATTTTTGAAGTATGTTCAACTTAAGTTAATAAGATATATTTAATTTTGGGTATTCCTGTAATGTACTGTAAAAGGGAAGGGCGCCAGAGATAGTACTGTAAACCTAACCAGAAGTGTTTATGATTAATTATTAATATTTTTATTAAAATAGATTTTAGAAAATTTCATTTATATCATCCATTATAAACTATTCCTGGCATTTTAACAGGTTCATTTTTTCACAATATTTATTCATATTTTATGATAATTTTAATATTTTTTATTGCTTTCATCGCAACTGACACAAATAAATACATTATAAAGAAGTTGTAATTAAAGTGCTTTGCTATGAATGGCTTTGGTAGACATTATTATTATTGTTATCCTCTATTGACCCTACTATGTTCTAAATATTCTGTCTACTTCTGCAGATTTGATCATGATAAAGAGCTGGCATCTACTTTCCGTGTCCCTACTACTACAATGAAGCTGGATGACAGTTTGTCCAAAATGACCATATTAAAAAGAGAGGGCAATAAGGATGCAAATGATCTGGGAAATGTTACATCTTTGATCAGTTGTTCTTTCAAAATGGAAGACTGTATAGGTGCTGCAGAATTTGTTCCAGGCAAGCCATATCAGGGAAAAAGTAAGGGCTACAAATGTGGCAAAAGACAAGCTAAACCAGTCACCCGTCACAAATCCTGTTTTAGAGATAATGGCCAAAACATGCTGGAATGTCGACATTTTAAAAATCTATTTTATTACACTAAACTAGCCTTTATATACTTATATGTCATTCTGTGCTGGTTTTTTTCCCTCATTTTCAATGTTAATACAACAATTTTTGAAATGCCCGAAATAATAAAATTTTAAAAAAATATATAAATATTGTTCTTTAAACTGCTGTATGTTTAAACTCTTGTAACTTCATAAGGATGTTTTAAATGATTCTTTCTGAATTTAAAGTATACCTGGTCAGGTGTGGTAATCAAGCAAAATAAATAGTTTCTTGAAAGCATTGCTATAATGTAACTCTGAGGAAGGGAAACAAACATAGTATGATGTAGACTTGTATAGCTCATAATACTACGGTAGGTCTTGATTCGCTTTCAACAAATGTCCGAAAGAATTTGGATAAAAAATAATAAGATGAAGCAGATGGATGTGAAAAGATGAGTTTTGAGTCTGGCCTCAAATAGAGAAATGGATGGAGTTTCCCGTATATTAATTGAGTGTCAGAGTATAGGAGCAGCGATCTTAAAGAGCGCTCACCATACGACTTCAGCTTGCAAATATGAGTAGACATAATGGCACTAGTTAGTGAAATTTCACAATATGAGATTTAAATTCCATGGTTGGTTTGTTTGTTTGGTTTTTTTTACAGTGCCATCTTCATATTCTGCTGCAGCCTCATCTGGTGTTGATGTCAGTTCTGAAGTGGTGTATCTTGGCAATTCAGTGGCAAAGGAATCCAAGCAGCTTCTCTGTCCATTTCTGCTACAGGGCAACTGTCCCAAGAATGACCAGTGTCCATACACCCATGGAGATAGGTGCGAGTACTGCCGTCAACCCTGTCTACATCCTGATCAACCAGATCTTAATAAAGAACACATTAAGGTAGGGCCTGGGTTGACAGATAATTTATTCAAGAGTGACAAGTCTTGCATGATTTTTGACATTGATCTTTCAAAAAAATCATCTTACTTTTTCAACCAACACAAAACATTTCACATTTACTGCTTCCCTTGTTTGGAATGTCTTGCATTCTTTCAACGAAAACTTGCAGGGCTGGAAAAAGTGCGCGACTGCATCATAAATGTTCCAGAGGCATTTTTTTTTTGGTGGGGGGGGGGAGAATTAAACTGTTGGGATATAGTGTACAGATAAAACTCATTGCTTTGGAGGCATTTTATCAAGACAATTTTCATTGGTCGGAGGCACAAACATTTTTTTTCCAAGCCTGAATATATAAGTATGTATCATTATTTTTTAAGAATAATGGAGTAAATAAACTGTGCCTTAGTATGTGTCTATATATCCAAATTATAATTGTAGGAATGTATTGCTCATCACGAAGAAGAAATGGAGAAAGCTTTTGCCTACCAGCGCAGCAAGGATGTTCAGTGTGGTATATGCATGGAAGTTATACTAGAGAAATCAAATGTAAAGGAAAGGAAGTTTGGCGTGCTGTCGGACTGTAAGCATCCCTATTGTCTAAGCTGTATAAGAAAGTGGAGAAGTGCTAAACATTATGAAAAGAAAGTTGTCCGGTAAGAATCTTGTGTAATTATATATATATCAACTTTATTCATATTTCATGGGTGGATGCCAACTCAATTGGCCCTAGTTATTGCTCAAGAGGAACTTGTTTTCATTACAGAATGATTGAATGATACCACTTGAACTGAATAAACTGGAGAAGCAGTTTATACATTGTGCAATTGATTGGGCCCTATACATACTATCTAAATCAACATAATGAAGTATTCACCTGTAACTATTTTTCATTTGTAGGCTTTACTTCACCTCTCCTTACAAATTAATTAGAAATTAACAAATTAGAAGCAATTATGACAGAGGCCAGAAAGATCATCAATCAACAGAAATAAATAAGGCATTGATTTTGTTTATTTTTGATATTGCGCACATATCTGAGCTGTTCAATGCCTTTTTGGCCGTGGTCACTGAATACAGAATCCAGCAAACACAACGCTCTCTGATTGAGGATGATGATAACCCATTTGTAATGATGTGGCATCTGGATGGAGTGATGCATGCGACATCATTACAAATCTAGTTGAGAGCATCTATGTAACGAATGTACACAGGATTGGTAATTTCAAAGAGAGATATGTAACTGAGAATGTTAAGTCTCAAATTATGTAAAATGGTAAACTTCTTCTGTAACTGCCACACAACACAACTTTCACAAGCATAATTCAGTAGATATAATTGCTTGATTAATCAACACCGCCCTCTTTTTTTGGTCATTTCAGAGGTTGTCCAACATGTAGGATACCATCAAATTTTGTTACACCTAGTGATTATTGGGTTGAAGATCCTGAAGAGAAGAAGAAAATTATTGACAAGTACAAGTCAGTCCTAGGGTAAGAAAGTTGTTACAAATTACAAATCCCTGATATTATATATCTAGAATCCAGTGTATAACTTAAACATTGTGAAGGCAATAGAAAGTACTGTCCCATTTCCAGCAACGAGTTTACTTCCCCCCCCCCCCTTTCCTAATATTTTCCCGCCATTTTATTAGACACACCATTTTGATAACTTGATAGCTTTTCAAGAAAGTATCTTTGTACATGTATACTTGCTTTGGCACACAGGACAAAACCAGTGGAGTATCTGAAAGTCTTGAAATGGGGGTGCTGATGGATGGCGCGAAGGTGAAGTGGGGGGACTCGATGATCAGTTGAGGGGCGCTAACTCGCAAAATAGGGTGATTTTAGGTGATATCTAACTACTTGACCATGATTTTTTTTTTGGGGTACCCCCTAACCCTACCTCCTCCCCCGTGCACACTTCTCCCTCCCCTAGATAGGCCACTGATGGTCTTGCAGTCAACATGTTAACAGTCTCATAATCAAGTAAATGTAATTTATATTTAATAAATAATTTTTTAAATATATTGGATGATTGTTTTGTTGATAATTGATTGCATATTATATAATTGTTGCCATTTTTTAACTTACATAGAAATAAACATTGCAAATATTTCAACAAGGGGAAGGGAAGCTGCCCCTTTAGTGGTAACTGCTTCTACCTGCACGAGTTTGAGGATGGAACAAAAGAAGACCCTGCGACTGCTCCAAGGCGCGGTCGGAATGCACAAGGTGGTCATATGCTCAACACCATCAGTTTGTGGGACTTCCTAGAGGAAAGAGAGAATATGTTATTTGATTGGGAGAGTGAAGATGATGACCTTTGGTTCCTATATTACGATTGGTCTGATGACTACTACGACACTAGTGATTACGATGATGATTTCAGTGATTACGTTGGCCTCGGGTTTAGTGAGAGCGATGATGATGATGATGTTCTATTTCGACATCTAAGTACTGTGGCTGCTTCTTCAAGCAGCACAGGAACAGCTAAGGAAATACCCAAAGCTAGTAGCAACGGAAGCAGTGCCAAGGAAGTGTATAAAGTCGTGGTTGATGAATGCGAGGATGATTTTGGGGATGATGAAGACGGATTGGTGTAAGTTTGTTCAATGTTAGTTTATAGCCTGTGATGGAAATATGTTTTTGCTTCAATGCTGTCTTTGAATTGCTTAAATCACACTGTATGTTATGGTACCTGTTAGCCAAATACAAGTGGGGTATCATTTGCAATACTGACAGAATTGTACCAGATTGTTTTTCTGTCAAATTGATGTCATATTTAGTGTAAAAGCTTGTGATTTTTGTGTATTATCAATAATGGTAACATCACCTAAAACAGATAATGAACTAGTAGAATAGCATGGTCCATTACATTTTCTCGGATTGTAAACCAAATATTTACTGCAGAAGTATTAGATAAATATAAATGAAGGTTACATTCTTATTTCAATACTCAGATGAGGAAAGTACTGTAGCTTGTCTAAACGATGTCTATAAGTTGGCAGATTCTGATTACACAGGTGACATAAAGGATTACATTTTGGGAGTTGCATCGATCAATAACACATTTGATTTTCACTTGCTTTCTAGCATGGAATAAAATATTAAAGCAAATTCAGTTTATAATCAAGATGAACAAAAATATGATGTATAAATATATTTACAATTAATTATATTTATTTGTGATTACATTGATAAAGGAATGAAACATAACATATCCCGCAGGCATGAAATATACGCAATTAATATTATGTTTAAAAAGCAGTGATTTACCTAATATAAAATTGTTGAAATAATACAACTTGCTAAACATATATTTGCACTGTAGTACTAAACACATTTGTACGCTATGATTTAGACCTGTTTTGCATTGTATTACAAAATCCCAAGTTTCCCAAGAATCATGGGAGTTGCTTAGAAATTAGTAGTCTCCAGCACTCCTGCAAATTCAGAATGTTTGCATGTTTTTACTACTTCGTTTGCTAATAATAAGCCAGTTCGTAGTTTGAACTGCGCATGCTCGTATCACAGTCAATCAACATACTGTATAAACAAGCATACACATGTGTACTGACTTCAATTGACCACGGATACATTCATGCGCAGTTCACGCCACAAATTGTCTTATTGTCTCCAAGAAAATAGCTGACCGAGCATATTTTCACACACAGCAAAATACAATAGGGTTTGTTACCAGATCTTTCAAAAACTAGCTTTTCCCAACTTGGAACTCTGTATTATTATAACTAGTATAAATTGCCAAATATGAAGACTAATGCTATTAATATAGAGGTGTTTGAGGAGTAAGGCATCTATTTTGTATTTGTGTACTGTATGTGAACAAAAATATATGTATGCATTGTAACAAAATAGTCAAATTTTCTTGCTAGGAAAATTACTAAATTACTAATATGCGAATTACTAATATGCGATTTATACCAAATAATTTCTTCCCAGTTAATCTTGTAAATATTTTTTTTCAATGAATTTTAAAAATCTGATTATGATTGCAGTTAGTTTATAGTCTGCAATAACTTCTTGCATATTGCATTAACTTTTAATTCATGTAATTACTCAAATCCTTGTAAAAAAAAATAGTTAGTATTATCTTGCCAAATTATAGTGCGTATATATTTTTGAAATCTATGTTGTTTATGAGTCATGTTAATTTTGACTAAAGTTCTGTTCACACTATTAAGATTTATCTGACATAAGTGTGATTGGCCGATATCTGAGTATGACATCATCATCATCTCCATATATGGGCAAATCACACAACTCTGTGGGAACAGGGCTTTAGAATGTGTTGTGATTGAAAACAAGGCTATTTTAATCTTTTGTATTATATGATTCTGTAGAAGCAATAGGCAATCTTAGTCTACACTTAATTTTGGTATCAGACCTAAAGGTAGTTATGGTGTAAAGTGATGGCTGCTGAGACAAAAATGTGGCCCCCGGGAAGATCCATAAATTGTCCCCTCCCCTCCTTAAAATTTTGAATGATAATATATTTTTGTTCTTTTGAAAAGGCGAGGTTTAGAAAATGTTGGATCCGAGATACCTGTTTGCTGCTTCAGTCATCCTACCAACTTAGTAATGTGTTGCCCTGGGGATAAAAATTCATTTTCAATCATTCCATCATTTTATACCACAATTTACGTATGAATGGTTTAGATCTATGAAAAACAAGTATTAATAAGGATATTACTACAGTATTGGCTGCATATATAATACTGTAGTTTAATCATTATAAACATTGTAAATATAATAACTCTGGATGTGAAGGAGGATTCCATCCACCATTTAAGAAACAGAATTTCTTTATATTTTATATATATTTTGCATTACCATCATATATTATATTTAAATCAGTTCAATTATTAACAACTATCTTTGATTAATATGAATTCTGGAAAGAAGTATCAAGTATATTTCTCCACAACAATGTACAAAGTAGTTGTGGAAAAATGTTTTTTTGGATAATTAAAATGTTAAACTTGTTCCTCCTTGGTTAAAAGGGCCATCAGGTAATCTTGCAAAATAGTGGACAAAAGTTATTACTAAAAAAAATATATATTTTTGTTATTTCTTTCTCACTAATAGTGTATTGATGGTAGCCAGTTGGGCAGTCTGTAGTATTGTGTTAATACAAATACATGTAAATTATTAATTGGGTGAATGAATACAGTAGATAAGAAGAAGTAGATATGTTCCAATATTATATAATTATTAACAATACAATGTTGTATTATCTTAAATGTTATACCGTAAATTGGAAACTAATTACTGCAATTATATTAGTAAGAAAATTAATATTTTGTTGGGAAAAAAAGATAAAAATATTTAAACATGCTTGGAATTAAAATTAGACTAAAATAACAAAAATGTTTGTATAGAGGACTTAGGAGAAAGTGCTATTAATTAGACTATTTTATTTTACGATATTATTTATTTATTTTTCAAAATCCTCTATCTTGTAATTGTGAAGTATTCCATATTTTTGACATATAAATGTTTTGTAATTGATGCTTTTGAAATTACTTTATTAGGTTTTTTTTTTTTATAGAAAAAGGTATCTAATTTTTATTGCACTAATATGATGTGAAAAAAAAATTAATTATTTTCATGCACTTACAGTAATCAAATTATCATTCTAATTGTAGAAGTAATATAAATTAATTAAAACAGAAAAAAAAATTGTGTTTCAATATTTGAAAAATTACATGTATTAAGATTGTAGAATGAAATTAAATTTGTTTAGCTTATAACAAAGAATTTCAGGTTAATTTATAACTATGATTGATTAAAGAGTTGTAAATGAATGCAGATAAAGTAAATAGTAACTCCATTATTCAGAAAACAAATGAAAGCCAAGACAATTGTACGGAATGTGAAATATTAGCTTAGTACCTGTGAATTATTAGGTTCTGTCCAAACTATCAAATGATATGTCACAAAATGTGACATGTCCATAATCTGGGTGTAATATGACATCATCATGCCTATATATGGGCACATCACAGAAATTTGAGAGTGTGGTCATAGCCTTACTCAAGTATTTAGAAATCTTGGTTAATTACTGTCATTAAGTAGTAAGTAATCCAGAAAAAAGAAGAAAAAACACAGAAGAGATTATTATTTGTTTTTACTTTATTATGCTTAAAAACAAGATCGATTATATAGTTACAGATCTTGTTTTCTTGTGGTGGCTAGTGATATATTTTCTTTTTTTTTTAGAAATATTTGATTTTTCTTGTACTGTACTTATTTTTGTCTGTAGAAGTTTTTTCTTAGATACAGTATATTTCACCAGCATGTAGGATGCAGCTTTTTATTTTGTTTAATAGTTTGTAGTATATACAGTATATTGCTGTTTTATTCTATCTGCTTGTCTATTACTGAACACCATTGTACTAATTTCATACTGTACTGTTAGTAGACCAACATGTGGATTACCTTCTCTATACCAAATTTAATTTTAGATATTGATATGTCAGTTAAGGTTCCATCTTGCAAAGAATGTAGTTTATTAATTTTCCAGATTTTCTAATGATTGTTGTTATTACATAAGAAACCCATTTATAAAAATCCATGAATTTATTTAGTTAATTTTAATTAATTAGTATTATTGCATTCATTTTAATTATTGTTTTTTATCACTTGTGTTTCCATATTAATTATCTACTATAGGGTTATACTTTAATGATTTTAACGAGTGTTGATTTTAAGGGTATTTGTAGTAATATAAACCTATGCCGAACAGATTCTACCCATTAGTATGCTTGACTTATCTTGTACTAACAAGTTTAGAATGAATACACATTTTTCAGTATTTATATTATTGTCCATTTGTTATCAACAGAAGAATGGTGAAATATATTTGAGCGTAAATAAAATTTAGTTACATTATATTTAAGAATACTACTGATTTTTGGTACAGAGCTAAAGAAGAAAAGTATGACAGAATTCTGAAAAAAATCGCTTTAATTGGGTCAATTGTTCACTGCGCCTTTGATAATGTTTTTTGAATTGGCGCGTTATAAATTTCTGCATATTATATTATTATTTTATTATTAAAAGCAAAAGTATTAGCCATTGTGATTGCCAAGATAAATTCTAGTCAAATCTAAAATTGTTGGTACAAGTTAACGAAAGATAGGAATGTACTATCCACAGTCAGTCACAAATTTACTTTACTGTAATTTTACGATTGAAAATTACAGTATTTCTTACAATTACAGTGTATAGTTTTCATTAAGGTACATAGAACTTTGTATTCTATTACCTGTATAGTAACAGAACTGTGTTAATGGGCGTAGAAGCCAAGAAATGGGGAACCTCTGCACCCTTCCCCAACGTTTCAGGTTAGGAACCGAGAGCCTAAGAAACATGAAGTAAATTTAGACCAATGAAAAATTTTGAGGAATTTAAAGCGAGCCAAATGTATGAAAATCACAAGCTACCTGGGAATTATAAATACTAACTTAAAATTACCCATCACCACCACATCTTAATTGTTACCCCACCTTTCTTCTAAATGTAAATACTCTCAATGCCTTTGTTATTTTCTGATTGATGTTTAACTCGGTTTTGTAAATGCTGTTACCTCAAAAGAGATAAGGTACTCTATATAGAATTACGCTGCCTGACATCAGTTAATTAAGTATTAATTGAGTATACAGTATACTCAGATAAAAAAAAACATCCAGAATTATACTGTACATTTTGTATTATTATTGTTGTTGTTATTATCATTGTTATCGTATTATTTCCAAACATGCTTTTACCAACTCAGCTTTAATGCCTTTTGTATGATTCTGGTTTAAGTTATTGTAAATCACTCAAGTCGTGTCTTTTGTACAGTTTTATTGTATAAACTTAGATCCACTTTATAAATACTGTATCACTATTTGAAGCTTTCATTTGAGGTAAATATCTGATCATTACAGCAATATGTGCAATCAAAAGTAGATCAAGTAAAAATCAAGTTTCTTTTCTGTCAAAAATTAAAAATTTTCCTATAAAAACCAATTTTGTTTAGGTAAGGCGCCTTAAAAGAAATTATTAGTTTATTACCCCCTCCCTCATCACTTTTGGGGATTTTATTTTATTTTTTTTCAATCTACATATACAGTATTTTTATTTCAAATGGTCATTTTTCCATTTTTTTTCACTTGAAAAGCTCAGGATTTCTTGCAATAATGTTCACTGGTACAACAAAAACATATTTTTTAAATATAAATTTGATTCCATTCTTATGACTTTTTATATATGTGTCCCTAACCACTGATTTACTTGTGAACATCAGTAAAATGGGGGTTGGGCTAGCAAAAAAAAAAAAACCTCCCTCATTGGTTTTTATTCTTTTATATGGTGATAAACTAATAATTTTTTTTATGGGGCCTAAAGTGGGATTGTTGATGGTTGATTTGCATGCATTACTGTATTTCTGGGTTCATAATACCATTAGATTAAATGAACTTGGCAGTATTGGATTCAATAAATGGATGGTTGTTGAGACATACAATAATTTCTGCATTTCTTTTAAGCCAGTCACTCGCTGCGTTGTACAACTGTCGCACGACGGATCCACTTCTGCTTCTGATGTGCGGTAGACGACATAACGCCGTCTGCAGATTCCCAGTGGCAGTCTGAACGGATCCTCATTTAAAAAGCAGTCCGTTGGTTCCGCGCCATCGCGTGCGTTCGTTAGTTGTTTATCTCACGGTTTTATATACAGTATTTTCAATTCTTCATATCCTATACCAGTCAGTGACGCTAGACCTGCATGAGACCCTGTGGTATACATTATATTTTCAATACATTGAATCAGTATTTTCAGCAATTCATAAGGAAATTGTTTGTTGATAGTCTAACAGCATTTACAACATTTTCCCTTTACTCTTGTTTTTTTTTTTGGTTTTTTTTGAGAAAAAATTAACATTTATTTGATGCATAATTTTACAGTTATCGGTTATAAGAAAGCTACATGAAGTATCAGTCAAAGGTAGCTTAAATTATAATTAAAAATAAAAATTGAATCCTTCAATAAAAGCGAAATCTTGTCCAAGGAGTCCTGAGCTATGCAAACATGCCCAATTGTGCTTTACAAATCAATTAATTGTGCAACTAAAGATTTTAAAGATAAAAATATATTTTAAAGATATAGGCCCCCTAGGCCTAATTGTATTATAATATATTGATTGTTTTAATACATATTTTAAATCAAAACGTTTAAATGTTTTACAAATTACAAATCAAAATTTCAATGAATAGTAAATAATGAATAATAAATAAATAATAATAATAATAATAAATAATAATAATACAGTAATACTGTTTTACTTTGACTTTGACTTTGTAATAAAATAATGATAATATTATAACTCACTAATATTATAAACAGAAGTGTGGAGAATGCTGCTAATTTACTTACAAGACCTAGCTTCTTGATATGAATGATTAGGCATATGTTGTACAAAAATTTCTCTCAAATTCAATGCAATAATTCTTCAACTTTGATTTATTGTTTAGATTACAATTTACAAATAGGCCTCGGCTATTTGTTGGTTTGAAGATGACCAGCATATTTTATTTTATAAATTAAAGTTTACGAAGTCATAGGCCTAGAGGCCTAGATACAATTAGAAAACTTTCATATTATTAATATTTTTATCATTCATTTACAGGCGAAATTAATATTATCGCCGACGATTCACAAACCTACTCTGTCTGCACAACCAACTTTTCTCCTCTGCAGTGTTGACTCTTCTTAGGAGCCTCATTCTATATAGAGTAGGCTGCTAGCAACTAGGTATAGGCCTAGATAGGCCTAGATGATAGACTTTTAAAACAAAAAGATAATCGTAACGAAAAAAAATAAAGAATCGTCCTCACTTTATCTTCTCGAAATAATACAGCACGTCACTGATTAATTAATTCCAAAGATAGGTAAATATGATTATACAGTATATTATATTTACAATGATATGTTAAAATCCCATAATTGAATTGTCCTCATGAACAGAATAATGAAAAAAGTTTATGCAGCATCAGTGTTTTATAAAATGTTATAAAGCTATACGCGCGCACGCTGTTTGGTGACGCGCGCACGCTGTTTGGTGACATCATGGCGCCCATGCGCCAAGTTGGCCAAACTCTATCTTATATCTCTATGCTCTATCTACGGCTCTCTGTACAGTAATCGGTTATAGCGCCCTCTCTTGCTCCTTCAACTCATCAATTAGCAACAAGATACAAATTCCTGCTCCACTCTCTCTTCACTGTCTCTGCGAAACTGTGTATTTTACTCTGGTATTATTATTCACTGCTGATTGTGTTAGTAGCTGACATAAACAGGTTCAATTATTTTATTTTGTTTTTTGGAAAATCAGGTAAGACAAGCATGTTTAGGTCTAGGCCTAGCCTAGATAGAGGACTGGCCACCTCCATTCCAAATACCCTCCATTCCTAGGCTAGGCTTGCTGCTAGGCCTATTATGCCCGTCCGTGGCTAGGCTAGGCCTAGGTAGTTACTCACTAGGCTAGGGCCTAGTAGACCTGGCACCTGATAGCCTAGGCCCTAGGCCGCCCCTACTACTACTAGTAACTACTAGGCCTACTCAAGACCGGCTGATGATGTAGGCCTAGGTTAGGCTTATACTTTGTAGCCTAGGCCTAGCTTCTTTGCAAGATAGGACTAGGGCCTAGGCTAGGTCTAGGAGGCTAGGCCTAGATTAGGTAGAGAAGATTTTCTGCCTCTTCTGCATAGATAGGCTACCTAGACCTAGCCAGCCCAGCTAGGGCCTATCTAGGCCTACTAGGGGCCTACAGCGTGCAGTCTGTTGGCGCCAGTTTTTACCTTCAAAAGGGCCCCAAAAGTTTGACAGTTCTGAACAAAGCAAGATCTCGCATACAGAGCCTCGATCAAAGTCCCTGGAATATTAAATTATTAATATTATTCCTGGTGCCTGGTGGGTTTCATGGGGAGAGATTTCATTGTTAAAAATGGCCTAGAATTTGCAATCACTAGCTCCCACCACTGACTCGACCACAGTCAATATTTCTTCGATATTGTACGTTGGGATGGTTGTGTATGATTGTTTCACTGTTTCAAATGTATGATTGTACCGGGAAATAATGTTTAGCATTTAGGTAATAAGAGCAATATATACCAAAAAATATGTATTCCATGTTGTAAAGTATTTTAATTGCATGGATGTTTTGTGCAGAGGATATGTTCCCTGTGCAGGCATTATTTTACTACAGTCTGGTATGTATTTATATCTACCATACTGTACTTTACTTAATTATAGATATGTATGTAGCTGGCTTTCTGTAGTGGAATGTCTTCCTCAAGCCTTACAACATCCTCTTCTACTGGAGAACACATAAGCTCCATTCACAAACCCACATCCAAGTATAACGCCCTGTCCAATGGACTACGCCAGATCACTCCCAGCTCAATTGTGTGTTCTATGTTTTGTGGAGGTAAAGGTTGCAAGTATGATAACCCAAGCAAGTGGTCCGACAGCCAGATGGCCATCAAAGGCCTGTACTCCTCATGGTAGGTGCACATATTCCCAATAAAAAGAAATTTGTATTGCTCCCTTGAAATAAATATATGGTGAAGGCAGTCCAACCAGTCAGTCCTTGCAAATCGTGTTTTGGAGATTATGGCCAAAACATGTTGAAATGTCAATATTTTCGAAATCTATTTTATTTTTAGTGCGCTAAACTTTATATATCTATACATCAAAACTGTTGCAAGCTACCTCCCTACACTTAATTTTGTTCCCTTCCCACACCCATCTTTGTGCTCCCCATCAGCCTAGTAGCTCATGTGCTAGAGTAAGTGTTGCTTTTTTTAGAGTTTTCTGAGAGGGGGTGGGGTGGAGGGTAATATAGCTCGGAGACAAAAAGAGAGAGGTTACTCATCATATCAAATTAGGTTTCTGAGAATCCCCCACCCATTTTTTAAGGCAGCCTACTCTCCTGAAATGCATTTTGAACATTGTAGCTATTTGTGTACAATGTCCAAATTTTGTTTACCATTAGGAAACTAAAATAAAATACAACAAACCATTAAGAAATGAAATTATAATACGGTAAACCATTAAGAAATTATGTCATAATAAGGTAAACCATTAAGAAATTAAATTATAATACAGTATGTTATCCTGTTTTCTTATGCTTGCAACATAAAAATCCATTCATTTTAATGGCAGCATTGTAAGAATGCATAATATACAGTGTATGACGGTATTACATTGATTGGATATACAGGTTGAGCATCAGTGGATTAGTTGCCAAGGAAGCAAATCATAAACTGCAATTTATTATTATTTAAATTAGTATGATGATTTGTTGATATTGTAAAGAATACAATTGAACTAGGTTTTATGTGTTTTGATGTATGGCCTCAAGCAAGTACTGATCCGTTCTTTGAATTATTTCCAATTCTTATAGTTCATTGTACGATTAGTAAATTGTTAATGTTGATATTCAACGAATTTGGTTTTGCCCACTATGGCTCAGTTGGCTAATCTGGTGCTGGCATTGACCATTACCCCGGAGAAATTTTAGGAAAACAAATGTTTTTTTTAAGTTACACATCACAATTTAATTCATACTGTTAATTAAATTTGATATTTATGCTTGCTCCAAACCACTAAATGTACTACCAAAGAGTATAAATAAAACAAGAGAGCCAACAACGCTCATTGAGAGCGTTAAAAAAATGATACGCCCTATGCAGCTAGTGTAGGACGCCAACTAACGCTTTTTATGTTTTTTATTACCCAGTACTCCACTGCGCACGGTCGGTTTGTCTGTTTATCTGTTCTCCACAAGATACTGTAATTTTGTTTTCTGCTTACTGAGTTTATAGCGGGCGTACTCCTACCGCGCTGCGCGCAGCGCTGCGCTGGGAAATAGAAAGAACATACAACCGTTAGTGGGCATCCTACACAGGCGTGACGTTTTTACGAACGGGACTTTGCGCTCTTGTTCTATTTATACTCTTTGGTACTACTAACTATAATAGTGTAAAGATTTGGTGCTGCAGGCATTTGAGGAAGATAATTTTCATGGTTGGAGGCACAAAATATCTTTTCCAGGCTTTGGCTATTTAATACAGATATCACTACCTCCTATCGTATTGCCATATTCTATCACAGTAGTATCAGGCCAGTATAGGCATGTTGTTGTTAATATGTCTTACTGTAATGCTGTTGACATTCTTAATGCTAAATCTTTCAACACTTTTGTTGAATATTCCGTGCTGCTGGTATAAACTTATCCTACTTTTTACTAATACTACATTATTTAATAATGATAGAAAAAAAAATTTAATCTAAAAATTGTCATATTTGTGTACTTCTTCTAATCAAAACTTCTGTTACAAATTTGGAATTTGTAATTATTAGCTTTTCGAAATTTCCTTATGCAGATGCATAAAGCAGGAAGCCTGAAAAAGAACAGTAGGTGTTGACATCACTGTAGTAATAGTTAGAGTTGGTACTGGTCGGCTCAGTCCACACTTCATCATTTGCTACTAAATCAAGAACTACCATGTTGCTGCCTGATTTGTAGCCTGAACCAGTCTCAAGTGAGGAGAGAATGCGTTGCCCATTCTTCATGATGCTTGTTGCAATGTTATTATTAATAGCGCTATTTGAGCCTGATGTAAACTGGAAGACATAGATGCCTGGATGTTGACAGATAAACTTGCCTGTTTCTTTATTGTAGTGATTCCCAAAGTTGGTAATTATTAACGGGTATTTCATAGGACTAACTGGATGGCGGCCTGGGCTTACATTATATCCAACTGAGAAGGCAGATTTGGGCTGGCTGTTTGTGGTAGCTTGTTCACCTTTCCCTCCTTTTCCCCCTTTCTCACCAGTAGCACCAGGTAAACCGATTGGTCCTATTTTACCTGGAAGCCCATCTCTTCCATCTGATCCCTGGTTTCCCTTCTCTCCTTTTCCCCCAACATTTCCTTTCATGCCTATTGGACCAGGACCACCAGGATTACCATGGCTGCCTGGAATTCCTGGAATCCCTGCAGGAGCAGTACAACAGCCACCACAAACTTGGGTATCACCTTGAGCAGCTGCTTGGATGATGCAGATAATGCTGAGTTGTATAGCAATTGCAAGATACATTTTGATCTGAAATGATTAAATTAAAATGCATTATTTATATTAACTTCTATATGCTCATTTGTCTTCAAGAAACGTCATGAGTTTATTAATTTCTAGACAATCTAAAATAACAATGTGAAACAGTCCTGAGGGTTGCTTTATGTAAACATGACATTGTTGGTTGGGTGATGTGAAGGTGGGGGATAAGCACCTTTTTGTCCCCTAGATATGCCAGTGCTGCTACCCAGTATTTTTACTTGATGTGTTACTTCTATGCATTGGTAGTATGCTTTACACAGAAATTAATATTTATAGAATTTACATTTATATGAGGTCTGTCAAAATAATTTTTTTTAAATGAATAACAAGCCGAGTGGTAAGGCGGGGGTGCCGCTAAATACAGCCTTAACATCAGCACTGGTTCCAGCCGCTCCTAGCCCATGGGTAGAACCAAGTCTTCTCAGATAAGGACTTAGAATGGAGGCCCAGCTCAACACGATAACCTTTCACATATTCGGCTGTCTAATACCACAATGGAAGAATACCCGAGTTAGAAAAAAGTTATTAATATATAAACTTGTATGCTCATTAATAATATATAAATTTGTATTTATTTATGAACAATCTAAAATATCCTGTGGTTGCTGTTATCCAAACATATTGTTGGTTTAGGGGCCTTTTCAATGTGGGATTTTAGCTGTGCTTACTTTTTTAATTATTGCATTCTCAATGTTTTCATCAACAAAAGTAAATGATATGATATGAGTGGTGAGTCCAGGAATGTTGAATATAGGCCCGGGAAAATTTTACTGATAAAGGGTCACTGCAGCCCCACCATGGTTAGGGCTAGGGTAAGAAAATTTTTGATTACAATAGCTCTGAATGGCCGGAAATGGCACTCACAGACTTAAAATTTAAAAATTTAGGGGCCCCTTTAATTTACCACTGGATATAATATTATATACAGTCCATGTCAGAGACACATTATGTTGTTGTATCAACAAAGTCCTTTTGGGTAAGGGTGCTGAATCGAGGACCATGTGTTAAGACGCCTTTAGGGATTAGGGATCCTGCGGACCGTCGCTTGAGAGTGCATGAGTGTTACGCCGCTGGTTAGGTGAATTGAGGAGGTGGGAATAAGCACCGTTTGCCACTCCCCATATATGGCAATGCTGCTACACAGTATTTTGACTTGATTTGTTATATAGAAATTAAATATTCATAGCTTTCACATTTATATGAGATCTGTCAAAATAATTTTTATAAATGAATTTCTAAACAATCCAATTCACCACAGTTTCCCAAATGCAAAATTTTCATTATTTGAATAATCGTTCCATGTTCAGAACATCTGGTGATCATTGACAAGAAAATACACTTGTTGATTCTTATAACCTTAAACCTGTTGACTCCCCAATATTGTTGACCCCTGCCAAGAGAGGGAAGGATAGCTATCAAATACTTGGTGACAGGAATATACTACATACAGTATCTAATTGTATACTACTATACTTTCAGGTAGGCTGGCAAAAGTGGACTGTTTGCCCATGAATCATGATATCCAGCATAATCAGTATCTTGTAAGCGAAGGATCTGGTGGGGGAGGGGGGAGAGGACTTGATCCTGTCAGGAAACTTGGGGCCCCCTAACCTAACCCTAACCGACGATACAGTTTGAATCGGGAAACTTGGTTTCAGCTTAGTGGTGTCGGCAATCCTGCATTCATCAATTAACGATTGATTGATGGGTATCTGATATTCAGCAAACTGTGTTTTAGCAAGTTGGTCGGCAATATGGCATTCTGCAAACTGGAATTTATCAAACTATAAAGATACAGTAATTTTATTTTCATATAGACAGCTGTCAGAAGCTGCCCACATTCATCAGGTACAAAGAATTACATGTAGAGATAAGGCGAATATATGTTGCTATGGTTCCTTGCGGTCTTACTATTATATTTTTATAATATGTTAATTGATGTACTTTAGTTAATGATATTTTACTTAATATTCTGAAACCTTTTGTATCCAGGGCCCCAAGGGAGACTAGTTTACTTGACTGATTGAGCCACCCTGGCTAAAGATTGTGAATAAATAAATGAATAAATAAATATTAAATAAATTTTGATCTATCTGCATCCTAGTGAGAACCAACCTTAATTTTAATTAACCAAAAGGTTTTTTCAGCAGGTACGGCAGTTCTCTAAATATAAAGTAGTAATGCCAGTGGTCATTCCACATAATTGGGAAACGACATTGACTTGACCCTATTTTCAATATATGTACATTACAAGGCAATAGTGGTTGTTGGTTCCTATACGTCAAGTACATGATAAGAAACACATATTGCGTGCCAGAGAGAGTTAGTCCGTGAAAGAAATCGGATGAATAATAATCCAAGCGTCGTTTTGAAGTAATATATTAATTGATTTTGAAATATAAAACTATATAAATGTATTTTTTTTTAATTGAATTGAAAAAAAACTATTAAAGTAAGATCAACTCTGCAACATTACAACCTCAATACAATATTTATTCAAGTACATAGGACTAGCATTGAACCCTCTTTTTTGTGATTAGAAGTCCATAAACTAAACCACATGCTACAAAGAAACTAGTATACTATAATAATAATAATAATAATAACTTTATTTATCCACGGATACTCATTTCAATATTTTTAAAAAGGTTGGTCTTCCAAGAGGCCGTGTTCTTAAACTACTGATATGATAAAAGAAAGGGAAAACAAACATGGGAAAGTAAAAACCTACCAACTGTAAAAATTATTCATAATCTTGTATATTGTAATAGCTTCATTGTGAAACTGGTTTGTATCAAGCCTGTTCCAGTTTAATTTTTTGAGAGCTGCAGAGCTTGAATCATAACTGGACATCTTTATAATAATTTTGGCAGCTCTATTTTGTAGAACCTGTAGCTTTTTACTTAAAGTACTATTACACCTTCTCCAGACAACATTACAATACTGGAAGTGTGGGGCAGTAATAGTTGAGGGCAATTTCATGGTAGCGGAATCACTATTTTGCTGAACTTTTTAACTTTAATCTAATGTCATATTTACACTCCATTCTAATTCTTGGAATAATTATCATATTTACATAACTATGGAATCCATCTACAGTGTATAATTTCCACCCTAGTTTTTTTTTAAAAACCTATCACAATTTTGATATAATATCAAAAAATATGTATGGTAGTGGAAAGACAAAAAAAATACCCTCTATTTTTACCACTTCACATTTTACTAAAACCCTCTGATTTATGAAAGTGATTTAAAAATTGAATACATCTCAGTGAATCATAATTTAGTGTAGTATTGAATGCAAAACATTGATTTTTAAAAATGTTTATAGTTTTGGAGATATTTATAAAAATATAAGACCATGTCTGGTAGCAGAATCACAGTAGCGGAATGACCATTGATAAAAGTGCATTTGAAATTAATATTTATGAAAAACCTTCTTGACTAAATGTAAAATATTTCACTTTTTATGAAAACACTGCTGAAGCAATTCACTTGGTATTTGAAACAAAATTTATTTTACTTTATCAAGTCTCAAACACAATTATAAAAATTATGAAAATTAATCAAAATATTGGATTGTTCATACTGTAATTACCAAAACACAATAACATTATATTTTTAGTCTAGAGTTTGCCTATCTATACTTAAAAACATTCTGAGTAATTTAGTTGTTTAATTATTTAACTTAATCAAATATATAATATCATTTATGAATATAATTATAGTGGCGGAATGACGGTAGCGGAATGACATTGGAATATTGCTATAATTTACTAGTGATTCTTAAGTATATTAACAACACACAAAAGCAGCATGTGAATTTTCACAAAATAACAGATGTTGATGGTCAATCTGTTCGTTTGTAGGTAGAGCATTTTCCGTTGCTGCTCCCAAGGTGTGGAATAGCTTGCCTATCTTTGTTCGTGAGTCTCCTTCTGTTGAGATATTTAAAAATCGTCAAGACTCATCTCTTTAGTTTATTTTAATTTGCAAATTTCTACCGCATAGAGACCTATGTATTTTGCGCTTTACAAATTATTATTATTACTATTACATGGAAGCATAAAAAAACCTCACAAAGCATCAGTTCTCTGCAGCAGTTAATGGCATTTTGGTACTCGTGCCATCTCAATGATAAAAAAATAACAAGTGATGCAGTATTCTTTAAGATGCATAAGAATACATTCGTCACTGGTTTGTGAGCCAATAGCAAGCACTTAAAATTAGTAGGTGGAGTAAAAACCAACCATACAAATTTAAATAAGTTGTTTATTATAAGTAAATT
>NW_022692348.1:102476-150813 GCF_011630105.1 Anneissia japonica
ATTTGTTAATCCATTTGATACTTGGAAAAGAAGTTGAATTTTGTTGCTATCTTAGTGGGTAGCATATTTTGGTAGCGGAAATACACGTCATTCTGATACTACATTTGGTAGCGGAATCACGTTTTTAAAACCTTTATTTCTAAAAATATTTAAAAAAAATTATTTAAAGCCTATTATTTTCTGATACATCTATCAGTAGTCTTATTATCACCTGTACTTTCATTTTTGAAAAATCAATACTTTTGGATAAATTTTAAAAAAATCACTTTTTAGGTAGCGGAATCACATAAATTAACCAAATTAAAAAAAAAAAAATTTTTTTAATTATTATTTAAAAATTATAATTTTCACCTTTAAAAATGATGATAGTACCTATTCTTTTGTAAAATAACATGAATTTAGAATTTTCCAACATATACATTCTGCATAATAATTGCATTTAAGTAAGCTATTTTTTACTATACATTATTTTAAAATTTAAAAGTACTATGTATTTGGATCATTTTTTTCACATTTTACCATTGAAATACCAAAATATTGATTTTAGATCTTAATTCTATATAAAATAAGCTTTAGTTTGATACCAAACTTGATGGGATTTGATAAGTATGAAAAATTACAAAAAATCACTCTGCACTATGGAATTACCCTTTTGTAAAGTGTGCATTGAATGGATTTTGGAACAATTTCACTAGATTTCTTAAGATAAAAAGGGCCTGGTAATATTTTATTTTTAACATGTTCAATTTGTTTTGTCCATGAAAGATGCTCATCAATTACAATACCTAAATGTTTACATTGATGAACTCTTTTTAAGTGTGTACCTTCAATTTTCAAATTTAACTTTTTTTTTATCAATTTTTGGTGTGTTCCAATTACCATGAATTCTGTTTTATTGATATTTAAGTTTAATTTGTTACAATACAACCAGTTTGCAATGTTGTCGAGATCAATATTAATTTTGTCAGACACAATTCTTTCACATTATCAGATGCTAAATACAGAGCAGTATCATCCGCATACATGCTAATTTTTACATTTTGTACAATTTTAGAAAGATCATTAATATACAGTAAAAATAACAAAGGCCCTAGGATTGACCCCTGGGGTACTCCACAAACACTATTATCTTAATACTGGATGAGACGTTATTCACATTAGTAATTTGGATATGGTTTCTTAAGTAGCTTTTAAACCAACTTATGACATTTTTGTCAAGACAAAATGTTCTAGCTTTTCAATTCAAATTTTGTATCGATCGTATCGAAAGCTCTTTTAAGATCAATCATTATAAGTCCAACATATTTTCTTGAATCAATGGCCTCTATCCAATCCTCTGTAATATTAATTAATGCTGAAGCAGTAGAAAAGTTTGGCCTAAATCCAGACTGGTTTTCATAAATCAACTTTTCTTTTCTTTTTCTAAATAAGAGTATAACTGATCAAATACACTTCTTTCTAACAGCTTGGATATAACAGGCAAAATAGATATAGGTCTGTAGTTACATGGGTCAGTGTGATCACCACCTTTATACACAGGACAAAGTTTTGCAATTTTCCATTTATCTGGAAAAATACATGTAGAAAGAGACATATTTATTAGATAAGTAATAGGTGGCACAAGCGAATCAATTGCAAGTTTCAGTAGGTTAGTAGGGATATCATCAATACCTGTTGCTTTTTTAGCAGACATAGATAGTATTTGTTTACGAATGTAATTTTCGTCAACAGCTTTAAAATTAAACCGAGGTTTGTTATTATTTTCTGAGAAAGAGATATTATATGGTCTACCTGCAGGAATATTTTTTGATAAATTTGGTCCAACTGTTGAGAAGTATTTAGTAAGAGATTCGGCAATTGTAATTGGGTTTGAAGTCGACCATTCTCTGTTTTTAGGCTTGTGATTCCAGATATTGCAGCCCTTTTAGGCACAATGTAGCGCAAATTTTCCCAAGTCTTTCTTGAATCTTTAGTATTTAGTTCATTTGAAAAATATTTTATCTTACATTTTTTTATCATTGTATTTACATCATTCCTGGCTTTACGAAAATTTGCCCATAAATCTGTAGAATTTGATTTGATCGCTTGTTTTTTTCATTTTATCTCTTTTTATGTCTTAACCTAATTAAATCTTCAGTGAGCCAGGGTGAGCTTTTTTGTCGAACTCTCTTTCTTCTCATTGCAGCATGCTGATTTGCAATATTTAGGAATTTTTCGTCAAAATCCGTTAGTGCAGAGTTAATATTTTCATGGATTGTTATTTCATGCCATTTAACATTTAAAAAATCAATCTTGAATGAAATTTCGTCAAAATGCTTATAGTTTCTGTTAGTTTTATTCTTATGATTTCTTTTTTCAATTTTTTCCTCTTTTCCTAATATCATTAACTAGTGAGTGATCACTCATACCTGTGTTCAGAATACAAACTATACTGTAGCAAAACTACATTTACTGTGTTTAAAGAGCAGAACTACAAGTAAACTTATATTTCAATTTTTACTTACCTTTGACAATTTTCCTGATGAGGTCCTTTGTGTTGTTTGATGTTGCTGGGAAATGTTTCAGTTTCGTTTGATTGTCTTGGGTGCTGATGCTGCTGTCTTGTATACTGAATGAACCTTTCATTGTTCTGATTACATTTATATACAATCAGATTCCTTTAATTTTTTTGTATTTTTCTTATCTTGTGAATGCAGATGGATTAAATGAAGGTTCAACAACGTTGTTATTGAATTCCAAAACCAATATTACTCTACAATATTCCGGTTTTAGATATCGTTGCGGATGTATGTCCAAATGATAAGGAACTCTGCACATTATTTCTTCCTATAAATAGGGTGTGGATCTTTGTTATCACCAGAATATATCTGACCTAGCATAAAGGTAATAATTACAATGGTGTTCTTGGATATTTGTCGGAATGAATACAAAGCTCCTGGGGGAAATTGGGCTTGGATGTTTGTTACCATTCCAATATATCTGACTGGAGCTTAAAGGTAATCAGAACAAAGGTGTTTTGGTTTTGTTTTTTTTATTTGTCCGGATAAGTACATAGCTCCTTGCCTTAAAGGTAATCAGAACTAGTGCTCATTTATTTCATTTAAACCTTTTTTTATTGTTTATTTACTATGGTCCGTGACCATTCATTATGGTAATGGTGATAGTGATGTTTATTAATGAAGATATTTGGAATTATAAACAATTTCTTTCTGGAATTAGGGTGTGGATTATTCTTGTCATCTCAACCTCCCTTAACTGTGTATAAAAATAATTAAACAAACCTTTTACCTTTACTGAGATCCATGACCAGTCAAGGTAGTGGCAGGTTCATGAAATGTCAGGAACAAAGTTACTATGAAACATACTTTAAATTAGTGTCTATGGACAGATAGTCAATGAGATGTGTAAATCATGCTACACACACCATGTGAGTAGACATACCTGCAGACACCATGTCAACCATACACGCACACCATGTGAGTCAACCATACACACACACACCATGTGAACCAACTATACACACACCATGTGAGTCAACCATACACACACACACACCAAGTGAGTCAACCATACCTATACACACCATGTGAGTCAACCATACACACTCACAAACATGTGAGTCAATCATTCCTACACACACCATGTGAGTCAACTACTGTATACCTACACACACCATGTGAGTAACCATGTACCAGCACATGCATGCGAATCAGCCATGCTGTACCAGCACACACCATGTGATTCAACCATACACACTCACTCATCATGTGAGTAATCAGAACTCCATACACTATACACACCATGGTGAGTCAGCCATACCTGCACACACCATGCAAGTTGAATGACTGAGCAGTTAGGCAGAGGCGCTGCAACATACAGCCATAATATCGGTGCTGGTTCGAACAAACCATAAGCCTAGTGTAAACAATGTGGCTCATGTGCACTGTAAAGATGAGTAGGGGGCTACCCCCATGTACTAGTCCATTCAACCCCTATTGTGGACAGACAAGAGTAGCTAGTACCAAAGATCTTATAAACACAAGATAGCGTTCTCCGCGATTTACGCGTGCAAATTCTGTAATAAGGCATGAATGGCGCCCTCTTGCTAAATTGGAAACTTTTGACCCTTGACCGCTCTGACCATACCTACACCAATCCTGTGAACAGCAGAACAGGAACCATCTCAGATCCATGGCAACAGATAGGACGCCCTCTTCCAAAACTGATTACTTTTTCTCTTTGGTATAATAGCGCATGAACGGCGCCCTCTTGCTAAATTGGAAACTTTTGAACCTTGACCGACGTTTCTATTTGTTACGCGTAAATCGCGGAGAACGCTATCTTGTGTTTATAAGATCTTTGCTAGTACTGGTTGACATGTAGAGACCCTTAGAGAAGCAAGTTACTTTAATGCTGCGTTCATTAGTACTTGTGAAGGCGGTGTTTCCCAATTCCTTGATTTGCACAAGTAGTCCTGAAAAATTGCGAATGTAACACAAACGAGCAGATATATTTATTGCAGTTAGTTTAGGTAATATTATTTCTGATTTCTTTTTTTTTTTGCAACCTCATGATTTGCACTGTATAACCACCTCATGATTTGCACTGTATAACCATGGAGGTATCCATTTTAGTGTTCGTCAAATGAATGCACTTTCTCATGTTTTCGCATGTTACAAGTTCTAATGAACGCAGCATTAGAACGGGTGGCACCAGGATTTGCCCAATGGGGGGTCGAGGTCCCCGACGAAAGCAATGTGGGTGTGGTCGAGCTTTGATTAAAATGTTTCGAAAGAGGTCCAGTGGGTGAAGTCCCTGAAAATTTTAACTTTAGGGGTTTCAAAGGCTTATTTAATCGATTTAAGAGTCTACTAATATCTAGAAAATACATATAATTTTTCTTTCTCCCCGACGACAGGGTTTCCAAGCCTGCTTACCTAACCTGTGAGGTGACAGGGTTTTTTTTTTTGTTTTTTTTTTGCTTTTGCTTTCGGCTTCTATATCTTCTTTTTTTGGCCTGTTCTTTCATCCTTTTGTATTTTGCCGAATAGAAAATTAAAATAAATACCCAGTGCTTAATAGGCTTTAATGGAATTTCTTCTAGTAGAATTAATGTAGCCTATCACATAAAGAACTTTTAACATTGACTGTTAATATAGCTTTACATGGAGAAGAATAAAAAGAGCAAATATTCTAATTTGAAGAAGTTTTTTTCCTAGTTTTTCATGAGTAATATTCATAGTAAATTGTAATGGCTGCATACTATACTATGTTTTACTGAAGGCTTTTATCCTTTAATGAAAGCTTGTTTCAAGACCTTTGATTAAAACATTGTGGTGTTTTTTGTAGGGTAACAGATGATGTTTTAGCAACCTCAAGACCATCCACAGATGCAATTGAAAAATTTGACATTATCCACCAGTTTCAAAAGTAAGTAGACATAGAAATAATATAAAGAAACGCTAAATAAAATAATAATAATAATAATAATAAATATTAATAATAATAATAATAATAATAATATGCGCCAAGTCAGACTTAAGGGGAATATCTTTTGTGTTATTTTCCCCTTAACGTCGTTTTCTTAATTGTTCTCTAATTTCTCCATTGATGAAATTACTGTCACATTAAACATTACTGTCACATTAAAAAATACTACTCTATAAAATTAGTGTAGAAAATTTACACTACTGTAATGTTTGAGGTTTTTGTGTCATTTTATAAAGAATTTATGTAGTTTGATTGGTTTGTTATTCAAAGCTTAAAAATGCTATCAGTCAAAATAAAGAAAATGCCTCAAAAATTTTAAAAACAAATTTTTTTGAATAGGTCATTTTAAAGAATCGAATCAAATTATTAGCGTCCACCAAGAAGTGATCGAAAAAATATTATTTTTTACTGATTTACAAACATTTTACTACAAAAATCCTTAAATTGGCTGGTAATCAACTTAAGGGTTTTGTAGTAGAATATCTGTAAATCGGTGAAAGCTAATTTTTTCGATCTGTTTCTTGGTGGAAGCTAGTAATTTATTTGATTTTTTTAAAAGAACTATTCACAATTTTATTTGAATTTTTGAGGTATTTTCCTCCCTTCTGATTAATAGTACATCTTAATATAACAATTATAAACATATTTATATATATCACAATTTCCTATTTCAATTATACAAGGTTGTAGGTCATATCTGAATAGTTGTGTATGTTTCAGTACAGGAACAACATAACCTGCTTTGAATGCTACCGATGTACTCAGCTGTAGGAGTTAATGATGGTCATATCAAGATATGACCTTATATGGGTATATTTGTATTGAAAGTAGAAACAAAAATATATTTTTTTGTTTTATTAAAATTAACTTTACAATTAATATGAATCAAAGATTTCAAGATTTTAATATTCATACAGATAATAATGCACAAAAAATAACTACACCAACATGGCTTCTGCAGATAATGTGGTATAGATCACCTGAAGAAGCCAAGGTAATTAAGTAGTAAAAGCTTGTGGAATAGATATTATATTAAAGTCATAATATTCCTGCATAATTATTTATTTTATCATAAAAGCATGTTAAAGGTACTTGTTCAGTAATGTCAGGCATGAGCGAACACCCGGGACAAGTGTTATTCACGGTCAGACAACAAGAATTTTAGGGACCACTTGTCTGTGGACAAGCACTTTTAGAATAGGCTACTTAACCAAGTAATGCGTAATGATTTCACAGTATTTATAAAAAGTCCGACTCTTGACAATACGCAGCATATTTTATTAACAGATTGTCAGCGCACAAAGAGATACCAAATATAAAAAAAACCGACTAGGCCTAGGCCATGGTTACACACCGCACTGCATGAATCAACTTTGAGTCGCCAACACTCCCGCGATTTATGGACGGTTCAAAAGAAAAAATGTAGGCCTATTTTAAACTATTTTCTGCAGTAAAGATTGAAAATGAATTCTTAATTGTTAAATGTTAACCAGATCTGTCGTAAGACCCACAGCAGGCATATATATTTTCACACGATATCATACCCGTTAGTTATCAGCTGTCTAGGCCTGCTGCACACGGTCTGTTTACAATATAAATTCGCGCTGGTCTAGTCTATAAATACCAGACATATTTAAAGACTTTGGGCACACAGCCATTAGTTGAGTTGGACGGCATGACATGTCTGGACTTCAAGACTAGTAATTATTTTCGAGTACGAATATGAACAGCAGCCATTAGGCCGACTTCAAACAATTCGTTTGCGCGTGTGGGGAAGGCAATCTGGACAGCCTAAGAAAGGGTAGTGAAATTGGGATTTAAAGTTGTTAAAGTAATTTAAAAACCATTCACTTCTAAGTAATGGAGATAATATAAAATCCAAATATTGTAAAACTAGAAACATTTTCCGTCTTAAAAATTTCGCCGTCTCGGAGACTTTTCTTTCGTTGAGAGGTAAGCCCTTTTATTTATTTTGCAATAAATAAAATCAGGATGTGTGAGGCTGTAAAATATTCCCAGCGTAAAATATTGGGCCCAGAAATCCGCCACCACAATTCAAAAATATAAGCCGATTTCCACGGATATATTTTTTGCAGAAAATTGAGGCCTTCATAGGAACACAAGTATATACGATTCTGCGCATCTATTTTTCTAGGGGTTTTCCCGTGCAATTTGAATTTTGTTTGTATCCTCCACAAAAAGAAACACATTTTGAAGTTAGTATTCATCAAGATACTGCAAACTGGTACAAAAATACGATATGGCCACCCCTTCTCTAAATAGCGTCATAAAACACAGTCCTGTCAGTCTGTGGCTGAGAACTCAAGTATCGTGGGAATCAACCATGCCTGAGAAATTTTGGCTTTTAAACACGCAATAAGAAAACGATCAACACACTCCTACATACATAGAATATTATTAATAATTTTTTTTTTAATTTGAATACCTCTATATCATACATTATTGAAATTTTATAAAATTAAAAAAAGAATTATAATTGGATTAAAAAAAACATTTTTGCGTGATCAATGCCGTATGCATGTAGGCCTATTAATGTTAGTAGGGCCATAGCAAAAAAACTTACTTTTGTGTTATTTTTTATGATTATTGCGCAATAATATTGGGACAAATACAATTGTCTTTTTTGAAAGGTACTTGTCCGGGGATAAGTGAAAAACTATGAAATTCCCTCATGACTGAATGTATTGATCATCTTATTCTTACAATATGTTAGCTTTTCCTCGTACAGTACAATACATTGAATTGTCAAACTTGATTATTGCATTAGTATTAAATACCAATACAAGTACAGGTCTACTTAAAAATATCGCAGCATGCTCATCTTATTCATACAATGTGTTAGCTTTTCCTCGTACTGTAGAGTACATTGAATTGTCAAACTTGATTAATGCATTAGTATTAAACACCAATACAAGTACTGTACAGGTCTACTTAAAAATGCATGCTGGTGCAAACAGTGGTACCATTTAGCAAAGGTATACAATATTGTGTTTAATAGTGTATTTTACCAACAGCAATTTTAAAACCTAAAAATTCTTTGTTAAAACAGATGTGATAATTATAAATGGAATTGTATTTATCCAAATTTGTTATATTATACATGCTTAAAGGACTTGTTTCAGACATTTTTTCCATTGTATTTTGTATTTCATATTCTTGCGTATGTGGACATGTTTTGCCTGAAGAAATATTTTAGTATTGGATTTAGCCCTCTAGTTCACTGTAAAATTTTACAATGTGGTGATATTGAAAATGTTGTTTTTTCAAAGGGCTGGAATCAAATCAATTGTAAACTTACAGACAGCCGGTGAGCATGCGAGCTGTGGGAATCCACTCGAGCCGTCTGGGTTTTCCTACGAGCCAGATGCCTTCATGAAAGAAGACAGTAAGTTGTCTTGCAATGCAAGTGTAATAAAATACAGTGCACCCTCTAATTCCGAGACCTTAATTTGAGACCCCCTTTTCAAAGAATCAAATATTAACAATTTTCAATTTATTATCACTATAACCTTACTTGCTGTAGAGGCCAAACTCATGACCACCCCAAACTTTCAGGTCCCAGAAGTGGTCTCAAATTGGAAGGCGAACTGTAATCGCCCACTAAATGTTCAATAGAGTACAGACTTTAATGTGCCCTCCTTTTTGAATATTCAAACCCCTAAAAGAACTCTTCAAATTTGGTAAGCAATCATCACATGGGTTAAGTAAGTATTCTTATTATGCAAGTGTAATGCGAAATATGAATTCACTATTTAATAGACCACCCAGTTTGAATACGGTCTCCAGTTCGAATAAGCACCCCTAAAAGAGCCCTAGAAAATTTTGTAAGTGATAATCACATGGGTTCAGTAAGCACATTGTCTATTCAGTGAGTACTTACCTGGATCAACCCGTATGTATATCTATGTATTTATCTTCAATCATGTACCACCAACATAACTTCTGATTTGTGTAATTTGGTACTGTATATTCTAATCACATTGTCTTTAGTATTTTTCTATAACTTTGGCTGGGACGACTATGGTGTGCGTGCATTGCCCTCCATCTTGGATATGGTCAAGGTGATGGACTTTGCTGTCCAAGAAGGAAAGGTTAGATCTTTACCTGTCTTCATTCCTCATTACCAATTGTAGTATTTAAATTCATTGTGGGACAAGGGCTTAGCCAGCGAGCCATCCGGCCATCTTTTGGACGGCCAACAATTATTTAGGACGACCATTTTTACCGTGACGGCTTGGACGGTGTGGCCTACTAAGCTCCGCCTAGCCTAGTTAAATTCATTGTGGGATCAGTTTACTTTATGAAGCAGGAAATTCAAGGTGATCTCCCAATTGCAATGTACATTCCTGTACCCCTGCCTTAGCCGCTCCACCATTAAAACTTGCCTTATCGTTGCATACAAAACCATCACTTTTCAACGTGAAAAATTCTCTGCTCTTTGGTAGTATTTCTATTCATACATGGTGTTATGCATAGATAAATTTCAATAGACCGAATTAGTCACCAAAGATGACGTCATCGCGATTTCGCAGAGTGGGTATGAATTGTAAACATTTGCAAAAGAGCTATGCTAATGCATTGAGCGGAGTCGAAGGTGGTGTATATTAAACCGTCTAAAATGTAATGAAGTTAGCATAGAAGATACTTTTTTATAACAACGTATACATTTTGAATAATTCATAAATTCATGAGACAAGGTTGATTTGATTTAAATTTCCATTCAGACTGAAAATATGAAGAGTTTTGAGAGGCCTTCTAGAGGGCCTAGGCCAATAGCTCATGGGACTTGCCATAGGTCATTTTTTTGCAATTTGTGTATGAAACATTTAAACTATTGGACAAACTTAAATTGCTAAATTGTAGAATAAGATGTTTCTTTTGACTACAATGGCCAATGAGTCAGAAGAACATTGTTTGTATGACTAGTCTAGGGCTAAGCCCGTGTTCACACTACGAGGCTATGCAAACAAGTTTCCATCTGTTTATTTCACTCCACTTCAAATCTAAAGGGTCAAAAGGCTGGCGTTTATTATAGAAATATTTAGCAAGTCTTTTCGATAAGTTATTTTATGATAAAATGTGCAAATAAATAAGTTTGAGGAGTTTAAAAACTCTCGAAAATTTACTCGAGCGGAGGCTTGTTATTGTGTGAAAAACTACCACCTAGCAGTTTGTTTTAATGTTATACCCACTATAATAGCTTTGGTTTGGTGACTAATTTGGTCTGATAAAGTACTAATTTTTGTGTCTATGCCCCTCGTGGGCAAAGACACTATGTTGTCATGTACCTTATTACTGTACAAAAGTCATTAAAAAATACAACACCACACATTTTCTGATAACCGAATCCCATGTGGATACTTTATTAGTAAACATAATACAGTAAGACAGTATAGGGCATAGACACATGCTATCGCTGGGAGCCTATTTTTGTACTTTAGTCGCCCTGGTTTTATAGTGACAACCAATGAAATTTTTTCCAGCATTTTCTACCCTCCATGAGCAATTAATACATCTCCCTGGTGTCCTTAAATTAAATACCTTACATCAAAATCATCATCATGGTATACAGTCATTAGTATCATTTCAATTATCATTCAAATAGCTTGAAAGTATCGGTGTTATCATACATAATTATTATGTGTCTTCTTATCTTTCTCATACATAGTGAAATCACAGTTGATATGGATGCTATTTTTACAACACGATGTCTATTTTGCAAAATACAATAGCGCCCCCTAAATACTCTTTAGTGTTTGTAGGTGGCAGTGCACAGCCATGCTAGTCTGGGGGACTGCTGCTTTTACTGCTTATCGCAAAATACAATAGCACCCCCTATATTTTTGTATACTCTCTAATTCTAAGGTGAATGCCCTTTGTTGTTTGTAGGTGGCAGTGCATTGTCATGCTGGTCTGGGGAGGACTGGTGTTCTTATTGCATGTTATTTGATCTTCAATCGACGGATGGATGCAGACCACGCCATTCATTATGTACGAGAAAAAAGGTGATTCTTTGTGAATATATATCGTCACTCATGGTTGCATCTGAAACAGCATTTTTACCTCCAATTTATAGCGAATGAATATCAATCAAAATTTAATTACTGTTTATGAAATACAATTACAAGTTTTATAAAGAATTATTATTAGTATTGTTTTAATTATATTAATTTAGTGCTGCAATAAAAACCTATTAATATCTGTAGTATATTATTTACTATTTTTTGCATTATATAAATTAATGTAGTACAGTTTTTCCAATGCAGTTTATTCCAGATTATAGTGTTGCATATTTGTCTCCTTGTTGTAAGTATTCCGAGTAGACAATACACGTATTAGCATGCCTAAAGCTAATAAATTTTTGTATACATTTGCATTTTTGATTTATTATTCTTATAATTCAAGAGAGGGTTATGATGTTGCTTAGCAACTTGAGGTAATATTATTTATTGCAATACATAGAGCCTAGCACAGGATTTCATTATACCACTGTGAAAGATATATGAACTTAACATTGTCAATTTACTACTAATTTATAGCATAAAAGCTTTAACTCAATGCTTAACTCCAGTGATGTTGAGTTATAATGATGATCATTATAATATCATCAAACAAAATGATGTTATTTTGTTAAAATTATGGTGATACTAATTGTATTTTAATAAAAAAAGAAAGAAAAACTATATGTGACCTACTGTACAACTTTGAATAGAAGCCCCATGTGTTTAATCTCGAGAAGAAGCTCATCTCAAAAAGAAGCCCCCTCTTCAGTTTGCAAAAGTAATCTTGAAAAGAAGCCCATGGGCTTTTAATCAAGATAATATGCTTTTGAGATAGTACTTTACATTCAGACTGAATGTTATCTTTGATTATTATCATAGCGTGTTAATATCAATATTGTTTTATTGTATTAGCATGCTTAGATATTAAAGAGAATTTCGAATTTCATAGTTGACAAAATGTCGTATAGTAGAATTCCAAAATTTACAGCATTCATTTTGAAAAGAAGCCCCCCTCCCCCTTTTAAGTTTGCAAAAGTGATCTTGAAAAGAAGCCCATCTTGAAAAGAGGCCCATCTCAAAAGGAAGCCCATCCAAGAGTCTTAAAAAAAGAAAAAAATAACCCCAGGGCTTCTATTCAAGGTTTTGGAGTATATTATAACCAAAAACTGGCCACATCTTGTATTAAGTTACATAAACTATTTTTGGCCAGTGAAACTTCGAAGTCCAATCCAGTGAATGGGTGTTATAGACTAATGTCATTTATATCTGTTTGTCACTCTCACAGTTATTCTGATATTAAAAGTTATTTTTACGTATTCTTTTTAGATGCGGTGCAATACAGACAAAGGGACAGATGGAGTGTTGCCAGCAGTTTGCGCAATTCCTTATCCCCTTAAGGGTTGTGTTTTCCTCCTGGTGAGTCACCAATATAACTCATCCTTAACTAGAAGCAACAGTGCCTCATGCTATCACGTTAGCACTTGTTAATGTTCAGAACTAGGACTTCATTTCCCAATAGTATGAAGCACTATCAAAAAATATAAAGTAATTTTATCGCATGATTTCATTAATAATTAGTCACATTTCTAAGGATATGAATTTGTTCCTATTTAACTTATGTAAGCTGAACATTAGATAAAGTTATCATGCACAAATTTAAACTAAATATCATATTTTTTCAAATGTGCATAATAATTTTGGGAAAATGGTTCGTAATTCGGACTGTGGAAAATGTTTTTAATATGCAAGAAGGATTTTAGAACATCACAGGTATCCTTCCCTGGTAATATGACATCTCATGTCAGCATCTTTATCCATTCAAGCACCTATTCAATTTATTGAACCACTATTACAGAATTTTGTGAACTATTAGTGCATTATTGCTTTATCTTTATGTAAAACATACAAACACCACATTTAATTTCTTGTTTTAATTAATGTCAATAATTTATTTTCAAGTGATCCGTGTGCATTTCCGTTCACACTGGCACAGTATCTGAATCGACAGCGGTACATACTCCACGGAAGTGAACAACGGAGACTCAAGTATATTCCTAAGGTGAGTCTCATGTATGTTATTTTATTTGACAAAAAAATGTGCCATGCCTAAATATGGTCGCATGATGACATCACATCATGCCCATATATAGGCACATCATGACTATATATGGGCATTTAACAGTTTTTTGTCAAAGAAAATTTGATAGTGTGGACAGAGCCGTTTGGCGCAGTGGGGACGGTTTGATTTCCCAACCTCGAGGTCTGGGTTTCAATCTTTCGCTCTTTATTTTATTTTTGTCCTTGAGCAAGACACTTTATCTACATTGCTCCTCTCTACCCAGGCGTACAAATGGGTACCTGGTGGAGTTGCCTGCTTCTGTGCTGATTACCAGCAGCAACACTTAAAGCATGTGAACTTATTGACCAGGGAAAAGAACTGCGCTTTATAACCTCAAGGAAGAGGCGCATTATAAATGCCCATACCAGTAACCAGAGCTTTATAGTTTAAAGTGAAACCAAAAGATTCTTATGAGCTTTTTAATTCATTTGTTCTTGTTTTTATTGTCACATACAACTTTCAGCCTGGTAAGAATTTTTATTGCACTATTAATTAGTAACAAAAAATAAATAAATTATTAATTTAAAGATGAGCTGTTTTTGTTTATAATATAATAATTGAATAATGTAATAATATTGGAATTTCTAACTTTGTATTTTTAGATTTTTTAAAATTATAATATTAATACTTTAAATTAAATCTATAGATTGTATCTCTCGTCTGTCAACGATTGTTACAATTAGCAGCACGCAAACCGGTGGATTCATCCAATCAGACTGTTGAAAGTTATGATGTAAAAAAATGCCATCCAAAGGCATTCAAGGAAATGAGAAAAGATTCAATCGATTCAAATGATACTGAAAAGACAAGCAGAAGTCAAGACGACAACGACGGCTTCAAAAAACGTAAAAAAGTTTCACAATTACGCAAAATGCAAAGAAAATCATCCAGCGTGGAGCACTTGGTTGAGAGCTCCTCCAAGAAAAAAAATAAACAAGGACAAAAAAATAAATTTAGCTCAAGTAGAAAACAAACTTTAAAAGATAAGAATGCAAATGACTCTGAAGATGAATATTTTAATAGGTATAGACAGTCAAAACAGAATGTGAAAACTTTAAGTACAACATCAAGATCTTCCGACATGTTGCTCCAAAGCCATTTCAGTAGAAGTCAGTATATCCTGAGTGATGCTCTAAGCCTTGAGGATGATAGCAGTGTGGATGAAGTGTTTGTTGTTGCTAAGGCATTGGCATTTGATATTGATGGTAATCTGAAAGATGGAAACTCTGAGAAAAGGTCTGCTGTAGAGGTATGTATTTGAATATACAAGCAAGTCATAAACAATAAATAAATAAATAAATACAAATAAATGTTTATGCTTTGTTTACAGCACTGTTGTGGCTCCACAAATTTGCTGACATGGAGTCCAATTGTCTAACAGAGGCGCTGAACCAAGAGACCACATAGAGTATGAGTCAGGCTCCCAGGATAAAATCCCAGTTTGGGTTTACGGGGACAGATTCTATAATTTAATATTGCACAAAATTGTCCTTTTAGACCACATCATAGGGATTGGCAATCAAAATAATATTAAATTAATATTTTTTTTCTGATGATAGGAGAAGGGGAATGCTTGTCTGACGGGTGAGGGGAAATTCCCCTGACTCCCCACTGATGCCTATACTGTTATTCTATTGGGAAAGCCAATTTAATAGCAACAACATAACCTTAATTGATCAAAGTTTAGAGAAAGCTTTCCACAGACGAGAGAGAGTGAGTGTCCAGCAGAAACTACTGACAGAAAGTGACCCTTAGGAGAAAGAAAGTTCTGAGCTATTCAGCTGAGTTTAGCTAGGGGTCAGAGGTTATTTTCCTACTTCTAGCTATCAAATATCAAAATACATCATTAAAAACTCTGCAATGTTCGCTCAAGCCCCAGGCCACACATATTTCACATGTTTACTTTGATTGCAGTGTTGTTGACCTAGTTCTAGCTGTTATTGCTATTGTGTGAAATGATAAAATGGAAAGAAGTGGTACCATTTATAAAATAGCCATCATACATTTAATTTAAATATTAAATTGCTTAAAAGTAAACAAATCTCAATGATACATGCTGCAAAATGTCATATTTTTCTTTAAATTCAGTATTTTTTATACAAATCTCCTTAATTTGTCTGCTAGAAGTTGTACAGAATAACTGCTGTATATTTAATATGCTATATCTTTAAATATTATGATCGATCCATTTATTATTTGATTTATTGATTGGTTATTGACTGGGCCTCAGTTATTGGTGATTTAGTTCACTTTTAAATGTTCATGTAATAGTATTTATTGTGCTTGTACAAATATAATATTACATTAATGGGATGATCAGTTGATTAATTAACACTGTACTACTGAAGATAAAGTGTTACCTGAAATTTAGTGAATAGTATAATAATTTGAACTAATATTTTAAATATTTTTCTGCCTTTGCAGGGATTAAAACAAAGGGTTGAGTCGCTTCAGGTAAGGCAGTTAAGCCTTGTTTCTAGTAATATGATTAACATGTACTTCTATGGGGAATTTGGGTATTTACAGACTGTGTCTGGTTTATTAACAGTTTAATACAATTATAGAACGAGGGAAAAGATAATTTTGGTATTTGTGACTGCAATAGTAATGTAAGCATAATAATAACGATGACTGTTAACATCGGGAATCAATATGGGTAGCTGTGATAGTGCTAAAAACGCTTGCTGTTGTCCAAGCATAAAGTAAATCAATCCAAAATATTAAAAATCTACTTTTTGGGGCTAAAATAATTTTAGCATAGAGGAGCCCAAATATCTTAACCATTGATTTTTGCCCTGAATCAATATGGGTAAACGATGTTGGCTATGAACTAAAAATAGTACTAGGTCTGTGTGTCAAAATGCCTGACCTCATTTCCAAATGTCACCTTTCTTGGGTACGCTACACTTCATTTTGACCTAGTTTTCAAAAAATACTAGCGTTTCTATTTACACAGTAACTTTAGGTTTAATACGTCATCTCAATGAATATTACTATATATTTTCTTATCCTTCATTTTCAGATGAATTTAAATGCACATAACAACACATGGAATATCCTAACAACTGAGGAGGACCCGTTTGTACTCAGCTGCCTAATGTGGTCATGGCTCCATCACTTAAAGGTCAGTTGTACTCCTCAATGACGTATTAAAATCAGTGAGATTTATAGATAAACTGCTAGCCACTAGATTATTTAGTTGTAATAAAAAACCAATTCCTTTCATCTTCCTTAATTTCATAGCCATCTCTTCAACTCTTCTATAGTCTTCATCAGCTTCTTAGCCCATCCTCTTCTCTACCTCTTCACCCAGCTCCTTTCTTTTGCTTTTTGCTTGTAGTCCTCATTGGCAAGTCATCTTTCTCTCTTTACTTTCTCATTCAAGCTCCTCTCCTTTCCCATCTCTCCCATCTTATTTCTTCCTCACTTTCAGTCTTCTTTCTCCTTTTGCTCCAGCTCTTTCCCATCTCCTCACCCACCACCAAAGTTCATTGTCATAAGTAAGGTATGCACATCTTTAAAAGTAAGGATTTTATCATATAAATTAGTCTTAATGTATATATGTTGACAATTTCAGGAACCAGTACTTAGTGCAAAGGATGTAGAGCACCTATGTGATAATACAGACGACCCATGGGAAGCATTAGAGAGTTTTGATAAGGTGTGTTTTCTGCATTAGTTAAGTTAATGGTATAATTTCTATAACAGTACATACTTTATATTGGATTATGTGCATGCAATCAATTCAATGTGTATTTTATTTATATACCACATACATAAACCCTAGGCATCTGATTAGTCAAAAGTGCGGGAATAAAATTACTATGGTCCATTTCGCAGATTCCTTACTACTGCGTGCATTACTACAAAACCCTAAGCCTGCTAGGATGCGCTTACTGCGTAGAAGAAATTCAAACTCTAGGCCTGGTATGGGGTTATGCCAAGTAGGAGTTTGTTGTAACTTTTATTAGTCTAGGCCTACAAAACCAACTTTCATCGCCATTGTTATATTATAATTAGAACACTAGAAAGAACAAGGAAAAAACTAAGTAAATGGAGATAATACTATTTCTATGTGCCTTCTTGTTTGGTTAGAGGTGCAGTAGGCCTAACTTACCTTAGACCAGGCTTTACTAGTTGTACAGTGCTAGGCGTATGACTAGGGTGTTCTAAGCCTTAGACCAGGCTTTACTAACTGCACAGTGCTAGGCTTACGACTAGGTTGTTCTATAAGCCTTAGACCATGGCTTTGCTAACTGCACAATGCTAGGCTTACGACTGGGGTGTTATAGGACCATGTGTGTGGTATATAAAACAAGTATTGCCTTTTTTTTTAGCATGATTAAAGCTATATTCCTTGGTGATGATGTTGATCTCAAGACTGTACTATGCCCCTCAACTTCATCTCAGGGAATAGTACAATCAATATCACCTTGGTTCCATGCCCCTCAAAGGAGTGAATATGTGTATATTATACCTATTGTATAAAGTAGTTATTATGTATTCATATTATGTATGTATGTATGAGTTTTGGTCTCAACAAATAGAATCTCTAATGTGTAAAATGTAAATTCCACATCTGTTGTCATTTCAAAGCATTTGCATTTTACTTCTCAATTTCTAGGGGTTAAAAAACACAATGCTCTGTATTGTCAATGTATTAGCTTGCCTTCGACCACTTAGCCAGAAACTAGAGAAGTCAGCTCTTACCAGAATTGTTTATGGACTAACTCATGCTGAAGTAATATCACATCACAAACTTTTCTACAACCAATTTACTGATGAATTCTTGGTGAATTTAGTGGGGGCGCTACAGATGGCAGCTTCTAACAAGACAAGAAATGTTCAAAAAACTGAGAAGTTTCAGCAGATGAAAATAAAGAAATTAAGAGAAAAACCTTCTCATAAGTACCACAGTGAAAGTGAGGAAGATGAAGATGAGGAAGACACCGATAATGAGGATAAACAAGAGGAGGAGGATGAAGATACTGAAGAGGAAGAAGTCAAGAAAATTTCTAAAAAGAAATTTTTGAAAAGGAATAAGTCCAAACCACCTTTGCTAGAACTTTTTTAAGTCAGTTTCTACTGCTCTGTCCACACTAACAAATTTAATATGATTGTGATTTGCCCATATATTGTTGTGAAATGACATCATCATGCCCATATATGGTTTTTGAATAGACTTTGTCATGCCCATATATGGCTGTTAAATGAATCATGCCCATATATGGTTGTAAAATGGAATCATGCCCATATATGTGGCAAAGACAAGCCAAACCAGTCACTCGTCGCAAATCGTGTTTCAGAGAAAATGGCCAAAACATGCTGGAATGTCAAATTTTTAAAAATCTATTTTATTGCACTAAACTAATCTTTACATATCTATACATCATTCTATGCTGTTATTTTCCCCATTTTCAATGTTAAAACAACACTTTTTAAGGATTTCATGATAGTTTCTGCATGAGAAATGCCTGAAATCATAAATTTTTAAGGCTGATTTCTCATATATTGTTCTTTAAACAGCTGTTTGTTTAAACGCTTGTAACTTCATAAGGAAATGTCCGATTTGAATGATTTTTTTACCATTTTATAGCTATTATTTTACTTTCTAACACTGTATTAATAACTCAAAATCGATTTTTGTGTCGAGTGACTGGTTTGGCTTGTCTTTGCCACATATGGTTGTGAAATGACATCATTATGCCCATATTTGGTCAAATTATGCAAATTTCTCACAAAAACCTGATAGTGTGGACATATCTTTGCACTAAAGACTGCATTTGCCTTGATGATAATTTGTTATTTTTAAACTTTCAGTTCAATCATCTTGAGACAATGTTAAAGAGCTACTTAGAAATACCAGACAATCATATTGTTGTTATTAATATTTTTTAACAAATGATTTGTGTTGTTTTCTAACAAAATTGTGTAACTGACAAGCACCTTGATTTTTTCTCTCTTTTGTAGTGATTTCACTACTTTTATTTCCAATAAATTACATTTTTCGATGTTAAAACATCTTAAGTTTATATAAGATTAACATACATGAGAATATTTAAAAACACACATGGTGCTCATGACAAGCACCTAGATTTTATTACTTATGATAAATGGTACCTTTTATATCAATCAGTATATTACATGCATTATTAATGTTCATCTATATTGCACCCTTTCCCTTTTTGGCCTCAAAATTCGAATGGAAAGTTAGGCCTAAATAGCAGATTTACAGGATCAACTGTTTTATTAACTTTCAGTGATACACTTACCAAAGGGCAAAGGTTACCACTGATTTACAGATCTTTTACCAGCTATATCTTTATCAGCCAATTCAATTTGCAAAGAACACATTTCTTAGACTAATATTTTAATTGAAAGTACTTACTTATTAGGAATTTACAAAGTTAGCAATCTGATTAATGGTATTATTTTCATGTTTCTTTATCAACACAGATAATACATTTTCAAACAATGTACATTTGTAATTATATAATGTATAACTATAATACTAAATTATATTCATGTAATTATTTATAATAATAATAACAGTATTCAAGATTATTGTTTATTGAAACAGTGTAATTTAGATATATTTAATGTGCAATGTTATTGTAATAAAATAAAGGGTCCATTATCTTAACCTTTGTCAAAAAATTATAATAATGCTTAATAATGGTTAATATATACAGTAGTCAAAGTATGGTAAAAACAGTGCTCAAATAAGGGAGAATGAAGTGAAAATTGCATTGGACCCAATATAGGTAATTTCCATAATTTTCGATTGACATCTAGTCAATGGTTAGTAGATTTGCTTCACTTTGCCTGTGTGATTTTTACTTGTTTTTTTGTTTCTTTAACATATCAATGGCAGTTTCAAGGGGGGCCCCAAGTGGGTCTCCCCATCCCCTTCCCCAGTCCATTTTGGCCATCTAGAGGTGCCAAAATTGTAAATTTCATACCTCGGCCCCAACGATTCTGGGGCTGAGGTGGTGTAGACACTCCACCCTTCCTTGGCCCTCTAGATCTGCTACTGCATATTCAGTTGCATAATTTATATTGTATTACTTTACAGTTGTTATTGTTGTAATGAAAACTATCCATACTATTATTTTTTTTTATCATCATCATTAATTTGAGTGAGCCAAATGGCCGAGCGGTTAAGGCAGAGGCACCGTGATCATAGCCAACAATATCGGCACGGGTTCCCGGCAAGCTCGCTCCTATAGTTCTGGTGGTGGAACAAGTCTTTTCGGATAAGGACTATAAACCGTAGGCCCAGTGTACACAAATGCTCATGTGCACTTTAAAAAACCCAGTACATCTTTTGAGATGAGTAGGGGTTACCCCGGTGTACATGATCACTTGGCCCCTGTCATGGAAAGATGAAAGTGCGCCAGCTTACAGGCTGCAGATGACATGAAGTGACCCTCAGGGGAGGAGAAATTTATTGAAAAGTGCAACATCTAGTCCCGAGCGCATAGAGACCTTGTTTTTTGCACTATATAAATCCATCTATTATTATTATTATTTTGTTTTATTTTTTCCTTTTAATTGACTTTCTAATCATCATGATTTATGTGTGAACTTAACCCATGACGTCATATGTTATATGCAAATCATTTTGTAAATAATATTTAAGAAATCATTTACATACATTTAGTTCTCTATTGAATATCATAGACTGGTACTACTCCAGTAGTATTCTGTTGTTTGCCGTCCATTTGTATATCTTATGCATAGTTTATGACTGCTTTAATCATTTTATTTTATGTGGTTGGACTCAAAATTGAACTGTAGGCCTACATTTATTATTTGTTTCAGCGATGCTTTGTGTTGATATGTGATCGTATAGTATTAAATATATTACAGTATTTTTATTTTATTATTATTAATATAATTATTTTTATTATAAATATAATGATATGTAGCTTGGTGGTTAAGATGCTTGCCTTCAAATTAAGGGTTCTGTGGTCGAATCTTGTCAACACCAGAATATGTTTTGACAACCTCAAATAGATCCACTCCCATAAAAGTGTAACAGTTTTCCTAATTATAATAAATATTTTGTTGAGTGAATGGGATATGGATTGGGGTTAGCGGCGGCACCATGAATTCTCTGACAGGGGTGGAAGAGTAGTCTAATTCCCCACTGGTGCCGCTGCTGGTGGGGAATCTGATGTCTGTATTTCCATTTTCCATTGCTTTGTACACGTAAATATGAGTAATTCCAGAAGTTGGTTAATAAAAGAAAACATACGATACATAATTGTGACTGATTATTGATTATGGAAGTAATTTTATGTTTTACTTTTAAATATACATTTGTGATCATAAGGTAAAGGTCGCAGAATAACCCACAACCAGGGCACTGTGCTGAATTGCGTATGGGCGTGGTCTGTGACTACCTAGCAGCCGTAAAGAAGTGCTTATAGTAGTTACATATCCACATCATTCCACAACGACAGGGGCTGAAATAAACCATAACATCGGGGTAACCCCCTACTCTTCCTAAAGATGCAATCGTGTGAGCCAAATGTATACACTGGGCCTCCATTTTAGGCCCTTATCCGAGAAGACTTGATTCTACCAACCAAATTCTGGGCAAGGAGTAATAACAAGTAATGATTTACATTTAACATGTTAATCAATAGCTATGTTTTTAATGTGTAGCGCTCTGGTCTCTTTTTGAAGGGCGCCTAATTAATTACTGTTATAACAGGTAAGATCTCTATGAATAATAACGAGTGCGTGTTAAATAAAGTCATTCATACCGTATACACATTAGAAACATGTGTACCGTAGAAACATATTTGCATCAACAAAAACTGCTAGTAGCAATCATTTGGTCAAACAAGAAATCTAAATCAAATTCCACTGCTATGGCAGCATATCTGCAATGTAGTGAAATAGAATGTTGATAAGTAAAAAAAATAAATCTACGGTAACCCAAATAAATATGAAAGTGAAGCCTCATTTTATTATTCGATAACCTATTTTGCTTTTACAAAAACAGCAAACAATTAGTAGAAGAAATAATCTAATTATTGTTTAATTTACCAACATACGGTGTAATTTAGTATTGACAATAGATAAAGCGCTTGTAGTTTATTCATGGACCTATTAATAAGGTTATTAAATTATTAATAGGTCCATGGTTTATCACGGAAGCGTTAGGAAAAATCTCGAATCTCACAATCTGTTTTCTGTCAATAAATTATAAGCAAACACGGATGTCTAGTTGTCAAGTCTCCGCCTTTTATCCTCCCTTCAGGTTGTTAAATGGATGCATAGATTTGACATGTATTCGGGGAATAAAAACAGAAAAGGCTGTGTTTAGTTTGTTGTACACTAATTCCCGTAACGATATGGAAGGCTGCGATTGGCTCGATGTTCCTGTGGTTGTTAATTATTCAATCTGAACTAAACGAACACTCGTCAAACCTCGGGTGTGTTTTTTTAATAAAGAAAGGTTCAAAGTTTTTAAATTTGAAAATATACTAAGGGGAATTTATTTTTTTCATAAACTTTCCTGTATCTAATTAAAATTAGATAAAAACGAGACATTCACATTTCAGTTTCATTTTTGTTTATCTGTTGTTCAGAAGTAGTACGGTATTTTACATTCTCCTTACAAATCTGTGATCAAAAATACAATCTTGTTCATGTAGGGCAAATTCCTAAATGTATAATATCTTGCTTGTCTACCACATATTGGGAGGGGTCTGGTGTAACAGGGAGTTAGGCCGTTCCCCCCCCCCCCCAAACCATTTAACCAGCATTGTGAATTCTGGTCCTAAAATAGTAAAACGTTATTTCATATAGATCCTGATATATTTCTTACTACTGAATTTTAGATTTTCAATATTCCGTATGTTCTTCAGACTTGGTGGTTATATTGCCTTACTTTAAATGTGCTATGACGAATTAATACGTTTAATGCATGACTAATTAATTTGACTTCAAGGCTTAATTAACCGGTTTGTAGGGCTATTTTTCATTTATTCCAGACATAATTTGTTTGCCAGAATCTCTGAATATTGGGAAAAATAACAAGTTGCCTATTCTTTTTGGAGGGCGAATAGTCAAATGACGTCATCGATTGGTACACGGGTAGTCTTGTATTGGATTCTATAATTCGTGACACATATATTTCTGAGTTTGCCAAACTTGTCCTATATAAAATGTTGCAAATAAACAATAGGTCCTTTTTGGTACCACGTTAATGGGGACATGGTCGGGGCCATCAACGACGAAATAATAATTAACGCGTGTACCGATATTTTGATTTGTAAGATTCCTTCTCAGAATTGAAGGCCTGCTTCAAGGGATGTGCATTTATGTATTTATTTAACGCTGCATACGCCGCACGAATCGGCTCTTTTCTGCTGTTCTCTGATCTTGGATTCATTTAAGCTAATCAATAAATATACGCACCTGCACCTCTGCATTTGGAGTCCATGTGTGAACATGCATCTTCGTAATCCTCTTTCAGCTCTGGTGTTAATTTCCGACCTAAGTTTTCAGATCTTATGATCGCATGCCCCTTAAATCCCTAAATCACCAGAGCTTCCGGGGCTTTCCCCATGGACCCCATCGGGGTCGCTGTATGTCTGTCATCATTTGTAAGAGTAAAGAGTAAACACTTTATTATTACAGATGTTACTGACATTTATGACATGTTTACGGATGAAATACTAAAGTTGATAAAGTAAGCCCTTTAAATCTCTACATTTCCGAAGATTCCGTGCCCCGCCCCCTTGATCTTCAGTTTCTAAATTTGGGGTATTTGCCAACTGTCCTCAGCACAGGTGTTACCCTTACTCCTCTGTTTCACAGATTATAATATATGCAGTATTAAATTTAATGTTAAATTTAAGTTGTGAGTTTCTTTAATCCGATCTGTAGGCCTTTTAGGAAACGGAACTACTGGAGTAGCTTACTCAACTTCACAGACATTCTCAGCACCACATCCTAAGTGACATCGGGATGATATTATGTCCTTTGAGACAGTGTAGGGACCATAATGTCAGGAATGTCAAGGTTGAAATATCTAATATTATTTTGCAACTGTAAGTAGGCCTACTGTATGCTGTATAATCAGGAAATTGTAACACTTTGATACATTCTCTTCGCTGGTTATCAAAATAGGTCACATGTTAAATATGACATTATTAGGAAACGAATTGAGAAATATTTGTCGTCAATTGAAATGACTCTCTGGCTTAATGCAGTGTGGATTTAAAGAAATAATACAATTTTGCTTCTTTTTTCTTAATTCATTCCAGACTGAAAATACGATCATGTATACCATGAACAGTTTGATTTAATTAATTTACATTGGGAAAATATTATTTAAAATTGAGTGAAAACGAGATACGGAAAGGTAACAAAAGAAATTTGAATGAGTAATTAAATAAAAAGAATACGTATTTATGTTTCATTAGCGCGAAGGTTTGAATTATGTGGCGAATCGTGTTAGTTATAGGCGACCCAGACTTCCTGTGGAGAAACTCTGCTTGGATTCGATATAGTCGTCATACCAGGCTTGTCTGTTTACTCGTTCGTTTATTCATTGCTGTCTGAGTGTTTTTCTTCATACGGCAACACCTCCTCAAAGTCTGTAACCGATACTTGCCGGGTGCCACTCTAGGCCAGCTTGGATTTATAGGACCGAAGTGATCCGACATTTTTTTGTTGCAGTTTGTAGCATAAACGTCGTAATGGACATTTTACTGTATGCTATAGTTCTTAGCATTCTAAAGAGGTAGGTGGAAAGTTTTGTAATTTTCATATAAAAGGAAAACAAAATGTGTTCCGCAATAGTGTTTAAAGAGAGTTAACATTCCTATCATATGTTACTGTTACTTTCTCGGGAAAAAAAGTAAAGTGGGGTATATGGTTTATGAGTAGAGATCAACACTTTTTACACTGTCAATAGACTTTTAAAAATCGGATTGTTTACTAAATTTCCATCGCACTGAAATGTTGAAAATAATTATAAATAAGTGAGTTTGGTTGTAACTTTTCACATTTTTTTCTTTCCTAATTGCCGGGCCTGCATTAATTAGAATGAAACAAAATGTATGTCTACGTTTAGAGGGAGAAGAACTATATATATATACAAGATAGTGGCGTATCCAGGATTTTGAACAGGGGTTACTGAATTTTACGCAAGGTGTAAAATGAGGGACAGAGCATATCAATGGTTATGGTTACACCGATGGCTATGGCTTAACATTAAAGTAACTTACTTTGCCATTTAGTTTCCTTAATTTACTATTACTTTTTTCATGTTTGAACCAAAATGTGTGTGCGCGTGCGCTAAACAACGAGGATCCGTTAAAACCTTTGGTCTTTGGCTGTGCTCATTGTGTTGAGCTGGAGGACCGAAATGCGAATTATTTACCGCATACTCTTGCGGAAGAGACATTTAGCAGTTAGTTCTGTGCCTAATATGGCGCATGTGCATATACAGTACTTAAAAGTTAGCTTTTCTTATAGCACATCATAAAAGACATAATATCAATAGCCATAAATTGACTATTTCTTATATAAACTCAGTAAAACTTATATTAAATATTATTCCGTTTTATTTATGACATCATAATACAACAATGACATTCTATCAAGTATCAATTGGGACATCCAATACCATAGTTTTATTTATATATCATTTGGGACTTTCATTGCTTCATAAAAAAGCGTCTTTATGAGGCGTTGGAAGGGGATGTTTGAGCATTTGGGACACTTCATGTTCTATAACAAGTCTCTTTTATATAATGTATTGCATTGTGAGAGTTGAAAGTTGATCATTTGGGAACTACAGTATATGCTCTATGTTTTAGTGGCCTGGAATGTGCAGTGGATCATCTGGGAACTTTTGGTGACCAGTCTCAAAGTCTCTTTGTACAGTAAGATTTGGGAGTGGAGACAACTACAATGCTCTAGTCTACTACACTTCTTTTTTTTTTTTAATAAGAACACATTTTATAAAAACACCGAGGCTGAAATTGCTTAAAAATTAAGAACAAAATATGAACAAATTGAGGCTGAGGTAAAATGTCAAATGAGGTTTTTGAAAAACCAAAAAATGATATCTGTACCTTACAGTACCGTTCATAAATGCTGCACGTTTTAGACGCATCTGACGCATCCTGAATTCGTCCACGATGCGTCCTGAATACGTCCGAAATCTGGACGCGTCTAACGCTAATAACGGTGCAGACAAACTGTTTATTCTGTCTCTTATACACATCTAGATGTGTATAAGAGACAGCGGTATGTAAATGAGGAAAATGCAAACCAAAATCGAAATGTCCATAATAATCAATGGTTTACTTTTTAAAATTAATTTGTTAAAAATTCCAAAATGATGTAATCTGTTATTTTCCTCTTGTTAATCAGTAATTAAGATCAGTTTGACCCATTCTTTTTATTGTACAAGCTTCTTGTAGTACGCCAAATTTTTTTTCAAACTGAAATAGACCTGAAATTTCACCTTGATCGACTGTGAACTTGAGCAGTAATATCCTTTAATTATCCAGTTGTATATTATTGTACCAGTACCGTCTTTTACTTGCGTAAGTTTACTTGCGTAAGTAATTGGTTGTTTATTTATGTGCGATTTCTGACATAAAATACACAATAAATCAGCTATATTAAACAAGCTTTCGTCCCATTCAAAATGAGGTTAGTAATAATTATTCCGAGTTTGTGTAAACATTCAAAAGTGAATAACCGATCGTTCAATTGGATGTCATGCAACGTTTATAACGTTTTTGTTACTTTATACCTTGTTCGACAAATACACAGAATCTCACTTAAATCACCGACTGGTAATATTATCAAATGTTGTAATGAATTTAAGTTGGTCAACATATTTAACATTAAAATAGTACTAAACTCAGATCTATGGAAATGTTTATTATCATCATCATCTTCATAAATATCATGATCATCATCGTCGTTATCGTCGTCATCGTAATCCTTACCACCACCATCATATAAACAACAACATCACTATCATAATAAAAGAAAAAAGCCTTTATCATTATAATTAACATCGTCTTCATCAACATCAACATCATTATCAAAATCATCATCAAAATCATCATCAAAATCATTTTTCAACATGAACACCAGCATTGACATCGTAATAATGACAACATTATTATCAGTAGTGTCATTATCAAAATCCCCAAATCACATTCTGTGTGCTGATTTTAGTGGAGTTGTGGTTCTTTAAAGGCCAACTCAGACAGCGTCGGCCGACGCAGCCCGACGCGATTTGTTGTCGCGTCGGGTCTGTGTGAGTTGAACGCAGACGCGATGGTGTGCGTCGGGGGGTGGCGTAGTAGAATATTAAACGTGTTTAATATTTCTCACGACGGCTTAAGACTGTCCCCGACGATAAATCGGGTCGGGCTGCGTCGGCCGACGCTGTCTGAGTTGGCCTTAAGACGCTCAAATCTCAATTTTAAAGGCCCTTGGTTAAATCACTACAAGCCTCATGAAGATAGCATTGGAGTATCGATCGATCGATCGATTATTTGTAATTGGTGTTGGATGATCTGCATAATTTTTAATGAGATATTATCGATCTGCCTGTTATTATAATGTTTCTGTATCACTATTGTATATTATTCCCATCGTCGTGTTTGGAAATATAAAACTAACTAGCATACAATACGGTAACAGTTTCCGAAATGTTTTATTACTTCAACCATCAACTCCTTGTTAACATAATCCGTCCTTAAACTCAAGAGTTGTTTTCTGACTTGAGTTAAATAATTACCGAATACTTTCATGTTTTGGAAGACATTTGATACACCATGGAGGTTTAACATTATACCTAGCTCTATTGATAGGCCTATAAATTATGAAGTAAAATGCTTAATGGCAATTCGACAGTATTTTTTTTTTACTTCAGCAATGCCATGTGATTTTTTTTTAACTAGAACTGAATGTTCGTACTTCAAGTGGCCTTACAAGTCACCAGTTACAGTAACATTTTGTTACTTTTGCAACTGAGAAATGTGGACAAATTTAGTAGGAAATAAAGCTGACAATCGAAGTTTTTCATCGAATAAAAATATCGGATTTACATTAATGTGAGCCAAAAATAAAATTATCATTGAAAATATGAAAATGTTATATTTGTTATCAATTTTTTCAATTATATTTTAGTGCTTATGGAGATGACTGCCCTTGCCTGGGACGGGATAATGCAAGACTTGCCACATTCGAGTGCTCAGCCACCCAACAATGCCCTTCAAATGCTAAGAGCATCCAGGATTACTGCGGATGCGGTTGTCAAGTCTGCACCAAGGTTAGCTACTTAAACGTAGTGCTATTAATAATTTAATATCATGACGTCACTTAACTTCCAGTAACAAATTTGGAGTCATTCCATTGCTCAATATTAGTCACTGAATGAGACAATGTACGACAATCAATGTGAGTATACTTGTACCATTGGACATACCACGATCATTGTCTAATCTATAAATAGATTTATTCTTTCATTTTATTTTCTTATTCACATCCAACGGCATATCTCGCCAATTACAGAATGGGCAATGATTGATATAGCCTTACGAGGCTTAGGAAATGGAGTTGTTTGTAGTCGTGAGAACAGATCTGCTGATGCAGGAATTGAACCGAGGTCCATGGAATTAGAAGCTGTGGTGGATTTAAAGGGGCGTAAGGGGGCGTACGCCCCCTCTATTTTTTCTAAAAATTGTTTTGTTAAGCTTATAATATAATTACCATGATAAATAGTAAAAATAAATTAAATAAAAACTCAAATTAATGAAGGTGCTAGAGGTTAGGGGAATTCACCCATTGAACCCCTACCATGCGAATGATAGCATCTTGACTACTAAGCAAATCAACTTAAATATTGTAGCAATCATGAAGTTTTCCATCATCTGATGTTGTTATGGGATTAGAAGGCAATCATCTTAGCCACTAATAAGCTATTTAACTAAAATCTTGTAGCCGATCATGAAGTTTCCCATCAAGTTTTGTTGACATATTCTATATATAGGCCTAATAAGTTACAAAAGCAACACTATTCAGTTTGCTCTCAAAGTTATTTTTATTTGAATCACATTCTAGTTAAATAAAAAATATATAAATAAATATATTATATATAAGATTTTTTTATTTGAACCAGATCTATTTAAATAAAAATATACATAAATAAATATTGTGTATAAGTTTTGTATTTGAACCAAATTCTAGTTAAATAAAAAATATATATAGGCCTAAATATATTAAAAATTATTTTTTTATTTGAACCAAATTCTAGCTAAATAAAAAAATATATAAATAAATATATATACTGTATTATATCTGTCTCTTATACAGGTCGGATAAATAATATCACGATATTGCATTTCCGGAACAAGTTTTAACTTTATGAAAAACAATAGACAAATCGGAAATAAATCAAACGCGACAATATATCTCAACGGACACTCAATAATATTCCGGTTATAAAATCACGATATGATGTGACACGAGTCAGTGCCCTTTCAAACAAGATTTTATTTTTTTACACATATAGTAATCGCTTCTATGTAAATCCGGTTTCATTTTCGACGATAAATTTACCTTCAAATAATTTGATTATGTACCTTGTAAATTGCTATGTAATTTCTTTTTTATTGATTATTATACGTGCTTGCAACGTCCGATCCGCTATCCGCTATATAAAGAATAATGAAAACATTGTTATTTGTTTAATCCCATGGTAAAGTTTACACAGCTTTAGTGACTTTTTAAAAACACAGTGACATCACCACATGTGTCAGTAGGCTACCTTTAGTTCGCAGTGTATGACTACCCTCCAATTCTTACAACAAACATCTGAATTGTGCCGCGGCACCGCTAATAATTAAAATTAGGGTACACACTAGGAAACTACCCTTACATGGATCACTTACTGCCTGACGTCATAGTAGCGCTCAGAGTAACTCTACACGTATGTTTGTAAACGCGTTCACACTTAAAAGTCCAAGGTTTGTCTAGTGTAGCGTTGCTCTCGTTTGCGTAATGCATTGCTCTAGTGTTAATCAATTTGTGCATATACGTGTTCGTTTTTAGGTTCTTATCCATATAGTCATTTGGAAACATACTCCAGTTATTATATCGTTAAAAATAAACAATAAAGATAATATGGATCGGATATTTTCCAGTGACCATGTTTAATCTGTATCTGTATCGTCGCATTTCTTATCTAGGCGCAACTGCTTAATATTACAAATTAGCTATATTTCCTGGTTAAAAAATGTTTGAGTGTGACCATTACAAACCCATAGCCTCGGGAAGGCTTCACATTCTGCGTTCTCTGTATCCTGTATAAGTTTCTGTGATATTTCCTAGATAAGCAACCGTACTACTCACAGGAAATATCGCGTGCCAACTAATTTCATAGATTATAAACTTGAAATATATTTCGAATTATACAAATTACGACTAACATTAGCTAATAACTTTTTTTTTTTATGGCACAATGCGTACTTAAGTTGGCCTAGATATATTATTATAAACTCATCCTTAAACGTAAGTTTCATTTTATGGGAACCCTGTGAGAAACGTTGCAGTATTCCTCGCTGAATATTCCGTATGTATAATAGTATTACAGAATCGAATTATTATTTATTATTTATTTACTTTTGTTTATTTATTTAGGCACGCAACACATGCACCAAGGATTGTCAACAGCGAATATATCACTGTCCTACTTGTGACAATCCCTTTCACAAGACCAACATATGCACAATGCTTTACACAAACTAAATCTCAATTATGAGGCTTAGAGAGTAGAAAAAAATCCTGCTAAACTGACCAGTGGTGGCGCCAGAGCGGGCCTCAGGGGGTTATAGCACCCCCATCGGGGAAGACGAGCAAATTCTGTCGAGGAATAAACAAATAAAAAAAATTATTTATATGTAATGTTCGTTTAGCCTCCATATTGCTTTCATTGAACTATTTGTGTTAACTTTTCATTACAACAACAATAATAATAATAATAATAATAATAATAATAATAATAATAATAATAATAATAATAATAATAATAATAATAATAATAGTTCATTTAGACTAATTTAAAATGATTTGCGTTCTGTTATGATAAATGCTCGCTTGGATAGCCTCATGGTGCTTGGAATACATCGTGATAAGGGAAGCAACCTCGACCTTGACAGCGTGGTTGACAAATTTCATGCAAAATTTCCAAAATGTAGGATTTCACATTGAAGAATGAGCATTTGAAAATAAATTAGATGGTTACATTGCATACTCTTTGTTTCTTATTTTATTCAAAATGTTTTGGCTTTGGAAGCTGATTTCGACATTAGAAACATACATGAAGTCATAGGCATATTATAGTAGCTCGATGCTTATCAAGTAAGTAATAAAAATTCGCCATAATTTGTCAAATATCCGTGGCTTCTCGGGGTCTTCGCCCCGGACCCCCACTGGGGCCCTAAGAGGCCCCAGCGAAGTAAGGCTCGCTTCGCTGGGTGAGCCCCCCACCCCCACTCCGTCAGGGCCTTTAGCTCCTCCGTCGGGCAGATCCTGGCACCATCACTAACACTGACAGGAATTGAACCCAGGATATTGGGATTGGAAGGCAATCATCTTAACCACCAAGATATTCAACTCCACTCCAGCTATTCAACTCCACTCCGGTGTAAACTTCTGTTTTTGCTAAGATTAATTTTAATTCAGTATATTTTCATTAGATTAGTTTTTCCTGTTGAACCATTTTTTTATCGTTAGAGAATAACTTGCGGGGTTCCAAAACTTGGAAAGACTAGGGTCGTAGCTGCTTTGTTTCCCTGGAAGTCTTTATTTTGTTGATATAGAGCCTAATTTTGTCTGTCAGTTTTGTTTTCTTTGGTCGTGTTTTTCCATTGAACTCATGGGTTTCGATTCAAGGCAACTGTTTATATCATGGATTTTATTACGTAGAAATATTTGTGGTTTATAACAATTTTTTCACGTCCGTTTTATTTAACGCAACTGATGCTGTCATCCAAATATACAAGCTGCATCCAAAGTGTACGATTAGCCCAACTGAAATATATTTTCAAACTAACAAATCACTGTAGACATTTTTTTTTATACCACCATTCAAGATAATGCAAATACGAGATGTGCTTTCTTAAATAACAATTGTGTGTGTCCCCAGGATGTCGGTCAGTCGTGTGGGGGAATTTTATCAAGATCTGGAACATGCTCTCCTGGTCTGGTTTGTGCAAACGCTAGAAACAATAACCAAATAGATTTTAAAAACAAGGCAGTTGGTGTTTGCATTGAAGGTATCGATTTTATTTTTATTTTGTTTGTCTTTTACCAAAGATTATTACTAAAATTTTGTATAGCCTAATACTGTTGTATATAAAAAAAAATTATGAAAACTTGCAGATAATCAACTATAGGTGGCACTGTTGATTTTTTTAAATATTAACTTATAAAGTTTCTATTTGTTTACTTCACAGTTATATAATAATAATAATAATAATAATAATAATAATAATAATAATAATAATAATAATAAATATAGTTATAATTATAACTTTACAATGGCAGAAACTTTTATCTCCCAATAAGTGTTTTTCTACAATCTAGTAAGAATGATATAAACAAAAATACTAACAAAAAGTTGTTTAAAAAATATTTATATTGTGTTAAATTAAAGATAATGCAGGTTTTTGCAATAATATACAATCGCTTACAAAATGATCTACTTCATATTTTCTTTCTCAGAGTCAAAAATCAACAAACCTGCTAAAAAATCAAAATGCGGAAAAAGCATAGCAGTGAAAAAGTTTACAAGTGGAGTTATATACGATTACCTGCATGGAAATGAGAAATCATGTAGTTACAGATTTAAAGGACGACGAAATCAAAGAGTTTATGCATCAATTAGACACGTCAGTTTCTTAGGAAAGCAGTCTAAAAAATGCATACCCAAGTTTACGCTGAGAGATTTCAGCGTAAAAAACAAGCAAAGTGAAGTAGGCATAATTTGTACCCATAATGACCTCTTGGAAAAGGGAAGTTTCACGTCTTCAAGTCCAAAATCACAGATTATGTACAAGGGACCTTCGAAAAAACCCGGATATGTTGTGATCGAATTCCGATTTCTAAACGAAGGTGAAACGGTAACTGTAGCACCAGTAACTGTAGCACCACCAACAGGTAAGATATTCAGATAATTTTACTACCTCACTCCCTGGAAGCAGGAGTTATATCTCAGTCATCACTCACGCAAGCGCTTGTACATTAATTACCGTACGGAATACTTTAGATCGTGTTTTAGCAGAGGATCGTCCCGACAACCCAGCGCGGCCACTGTGAATAATGAAATTATGCTATTGGCTGGAGTAAAATTATGCTACGGAATGCTACGCCTCAAATTGTGGATATATACACGAATGTTTTGTTACTTAATTACACGGCAGTCGAGTATGCGGTAATTTTGTAGTTAAAAATATAATACAATACAATACCTATGGATCATCGGAAATGACACTCTCAGACTTTTTTTGCAATATATTCTTCTAAATGTAACAACTATTACATTCATTCTAAATTATGCTACATTATGCCACCTTTTCATGAAATTATGTGGGTATCCAAATTATGTCTAAAAGCATAATAATATGCTACGCATACGCACAACAAACGCAGGCTGGATGACTGATAGTTCAGAATTCAGAGGCCGAGATGAAATTGATGGCATGATAAAAATTGACGAATGACATATAATTTTTAATTTAATGGTTTATATTATAAACGGATTGAGACAACATCTGAAAAAGGAGTTTACTATGTTAACAACCAAATCTGTTATGGGGATGTTTACAAGTACTAACTCATTTGTTTTCATACTATATAATTTTGTTTAGTTACAAGGGCGCCACCAGTAGAACGTAGAGTAAGGTATGTAGTTTTTCTTGTAGCATCGTTGATACCATTATTTTTATGAAGGCTTATTATTAGCATTATTATTATTAATGTTATTATTATTGCTAGTGTTATTATTATTGTAATTATCATATTCATTATCCATATTATTTTATTATCATCATTTTATCATTATTACTACATCTGATATAAGTTGTAATTCTTCGTTTTATTCCTAGTTGTGCAGCGTCGCAAGATGGGTCTTACATGTTCTCAAACCCATCATGTGATAGTGATGGAAACTTCATGCGCCTCCAGTGTCAGGAGTGGGGAGCAAACCTAAACCCAGACACGTAAGAAATCATCCAATCAAAGCACCATGTGTAGGAGCAAAGAGTATAAATAGAACAAGAGAGCCAACAACGCTCATTGAGAGCGTAAAAAAACGATACGCCCTACGCAGCTAGTGTAGGACGCCAACTAACGCTTGTATGTTTTTTATTACCCAGTACTCCACCGCGCACGGTCGGTTTGTCTGTTTAATATAAAAATAATAAAAAGGTAAGGTAATAAAAAGAACATACAACCGTTAGTGGGCGTCCTACACAGGCGTGACGTTTTTACGAACGGGGCTTTGCTGTCTTGTTCTATTTATACTCTTTGGTAGGAGTAAATGGATTTCTATTAAAATACGAACCTGAAGTGTAGATTGTATAAATGCAGTTAATATGACGCGAACTGCTATAGGTTTAAAATAAATTAATGTCATTATTAACCTAGTGAGGTCTATCAATATCGAACCTAAATTCCAAATATCATTTATAGATCCATATAATTATAATATAGCATCAAACTCTATGATGAATAATGAAAGTTTTTTAATATTTAATGAAATGATGATCATAAGCAATTGCTTGAGGCCGCTTTAGAAAACTGATGCCCAGAATAGGCAATTATTGCATTGAGTATCAATTATAAAATATATATAATTATTATTACTATTGTTATTAATTAAGATTAGTGCCTATTACTATTATTATTAAGTTATTTTGATATTAAACCACTGTGCAGTACTTTCATAATTTTCATAATTATTTTCTTTTTTAGATGTATTTGTGTCGATCCTATACATGGTTCCAGGACAAGAAATAGTCCACCATATTGTCGTAAGTATTACGGTACCTTACCAACTTAACTGAGCAATTGTGTGTTGACTTCTCATTTGTGTACAATATTAATCGATGCCATCATCATTATGTCATTTTGTTCGTGTTTTTTTTTTATGTTTACAGATTCCGTTGATTTACCTGAAAATCAGTAAGTAAAGATTTACATTCTACTAAAAATATTAAATATAATTTTAAATAACAACCCAACAGATCTTTGTTTCGTTATAGGCAAAATATAATTATTATGATATGAATAATAATGTATAATTGTATTGGCCAATACAAGATAAATGGTAAGTAGCAAATCTGCACATAAACGGGAAACGTAATGATGATCAGCAAAAGTAAAACATTCTTCTCTATACCTTAAATTTAGTTGTTTATTCAGAAGACATCTCTAGAACTTCATTTTAATTTAATTATGTCTCATGTTTTATCCTCATACTTTGGTAAAATATTTATTAGAAAGTTTTAATTACATCCTGCTGCAATAAAAACCAAGTCATTGTTATTTATATTAAACCATTATAATTTATGTATTTTGTACTGTATTTTTCACCGAGGAATATTAATCTCAATACATCTAGACATTTAAAATAAATATTTATTTAAATATCTTATCGATATCTCAGGGTTTGTTTTTCTTATCATTAATAAATACAAGGGATTACTATCAATAATGATATGAATATAACTTAGGCCTATGTCAATTTCAATTAGGTGCTCATCTGAAGTAGAAATGACAAAACGGAGGGTGCAAGAATCGGCTGACGCATGGGCCTTAAACGGCATCAGTTTCTTCCCTCCAAAATGCGATGAGAAGGGCAATTATCTTCCGCTGCAGTGCCGAGAGTCATTATAGTAGGTTCTTTTCCTCTAATTGGTTTTATTTATTGATGGGAAAGAAGAAACAAACATAACCCATCACTTCGACTTTGAATAATCAGATAAGATAAGATAACTTTATTGTTCCACAAGGGAATTGTTCTGCTCCTCATCACATATTATATTATAAAATGTAAAACAATTATAAAAAAGACATACAAAACAGTCACTATAGAAAATATAACAAGTAAAATACAATGACTACCATCGATAAAATAATTGAATTACTATTATGATTATTTTTATTATTATTCTTATTATTATTATTATTATTATTATTATTATTATTATTATTATTATTATTATTATCATTATCGAAATTAATACAGTTAAATTTATTATTAATATTATTATCAAAAAAATACAAAACACTGAAATGAATTATCTTCTAAACCTCTTGTTGAGCTGGGTGATGCCGGAGGGGATAAATGACTTCGCATAACGGCTTGTTTTTGCTCTGAGTAGCCTCATTCTACCACTTGGATTAAGTTGGTTAATAATAGCATAATGGAGTGGATGAGAGGTATCTAACTCAATACGATGGAAGGTTTTCTGAAGATGTTCTATATACACCTCACTAATGGAGGGCAACTGTAGACCAATCATTTTGCAAGCCTGACGGATAAAAGTGTCAATACGTCCTTTATCCACTCCGGCAGCATTACCACCAACAAGCAAGGCAATATGTCCAAACACTACAAACAACAGATCTATAAAAAGGAGGTTCACTGGAATTAAATTTAAATAGAGTTCTCAAATAATTTAAGTCATAGGCTTACTCAAAATGGCAAAGTTTATTACTAAAAACTCACAAGGAAAATGTTCAGAACAACTCACGTAACCTCAGGCGCAGAAAGTCCCATTTTGAATTTTAAAATTCCTCATCTCTCTCAACTAATTGTGTTTGTATTCACTGAAGTTAAATACGATTATCAGAGTATATACTATACTTGAAGGTAATTGTTTTGTTTCAGTCCTTTCTGTAGATGCGTGGACAGCAAGTGGGGTAATGTTACCAACTCTCTTGTACCAGACTGCGGTAAGGCCTTTATATTTGCAGGCTAAATAAGCTAAATGCGCAAGTTTACTCAAAATGAACATAACCTTGAGTTTAAGTAGAACCTTAACGGACTGAGGCATTGGACCTTCGACAATTAAACTTATTCGACTGGAAGAAGGGTTTCATTGTATTGGGCAGTATTCTACCCTCTGATTATGAAGCATGTTTATTCATTGCCAATTATAGCAAAGATACTAGAAAAACAAGATAGTGTTCTCCACAGAAAACTTATACACATCTCAGCGTCGCAAGATGGGTCTTACATGTTCTCAAACCCATCATGTGATAGTGATGGAAACTTCATGCGCCTCCAGTGTCAGGAGTGGGGAGCAAACCTAAACCCAGACACGTAAGAAATCATCCAATCAAAGCACCATGTGTAGGAGTAAATGGATTTCTATTAAAATACGAACCTGAAGTGTAGATTGTATAAATGCAGTTAATATGACGCGAACTGCTATAGGTTTAAAATAAATTAATGTCATTATTAACCTAGTGAGGTCTATCAATATCGAACCTAAATTCCAAATATCATTTATAGATCCATATAATTATAATATAGCATCAAACTCTATGATGAATAATGAAAGTTTTTTAATATTTAATGAAATGATGATCATAAGCAATTGCTTGAGGCCGCTTTAGAAAACTGATGCCCAGAATAGGCAATTATTGCATTGAGTATCAATTATAAAATATATATAATTATTATTACTATTGTTATTAATTAAGATTAGTGCCTATTACTATTATTATTAAGTTATTTTGATATTAAACCACTGTGCAGTACTTTCATAATTTTCATAATTATTTTCTTTTTTAGATGTATTTGTGTCGATCCTATACATGGTTCCAGGACAAGAAATAGTCCACCATATTGTCGTAAGTATTACGGTACCTTACCAACTTAACTGAGCAATTGTGTGTTGACTTCTCATTTGTGTACAATATTAATCGATGCCATCATCATTATGTCATTTTGTTCGTGTTTTTTTTTTATGTTTACAGATTCCGTTGATTTACCTGAAAATCAGTAAGTAAAGATTTACATTCTACTAAAAATATTAAATATAATTTTAAATAACAACCCAACAGATCTTTGTTTCGTTATAGGCAAAATATAATTATTATGATATGAATAATAATGTATAATTGTATTGGCCAATACAAGATAAATGGTAAGTAGCAAATCTGCACATAAACGGGAAACGTAATGATGATCAGCAAAAGTAAAACATTCTTCTCTATACCTTAAATTTAGTTGTTTATTCAGAAGACATCTCTAGAACTTCATTTTAATTTAATTATGTCTCATGTTTTATCCTCATACTTTGGTAAAATATTTATTAGAAAGTTTTAATTACATCCTGCTGCAATAAAAACCAAGTCATTGTTATTTATATTAAACCATTATAATTTATGTATTTTGTACTGTATTTTTCACCGAGGAATATTAATCTCAATACATCTAGACATTTAAAATAAATATTTATTTAAATATCTTATCGATATCTCAGGGTTTGTTTTTCTTATCATTAATAAATACAAGGGATTACTATCAATAATGATATGAATATAACTTAGGTCTATGTCAATTTCAATTAGGTGCTCATCTGAAGTAGAAATGACAAAACGGAGGGTGCAAGAATCGGCTGACGCATGGGCCTTAAACGGCATCAGTTTCTTCCCTCCAAAATGCGATGAGAAGGGCAATTATCTTCCGCTGCAGTGCCGAGAGTCATTATAGTAAGTTCTTTTCCTCTAATTGGTTTTATTTATTGATGGGAAAGAAGAAACAAACATAACCCATCACTTCGACTTTGAATAATCAGATAAGATAAGATAAGATAACTTTATTGTTCCACAAGGGAATTCTTCTGCTCGTCATCACATATTATATTATAAAATGTAAAACAATTATAAAAAAGACATACAAAACAGTCACTATAGAAAATATAACAAGTAAAATACAATGACTACCATCGATAAAATAATTGAATTACTATTATAATTATTTTTATTATTATTATTATTATTATTACTATTATTATTATTATTATTATTATTATCATTATCGTAATTAATACAGTTAAAATTATTATTAATATTATTATCAAAAAAAAAAAAAACACTGAAATGAATTATCTTCTAAACCTCTTGTTGAGCTGGGTGATGCCGGAGGGGATAAATGACTTCGCACTATAACGGTTTGTTTTTGCTCTGAGTAGCCTCATTCTACCACTTGGATTAAGTTGGTTAATAATAGCATGATGGAGTGGATGAGAGGTATCTAACTCAATACGATGGAAGTTTTTCTGAAGATGTTCTATATACACCTCACTAATGGAGGGCAACTGTAGACCAATCATTTTACAAGCCTGACGGATGAAAGTGTCAATACGTCCTTTATCCACTCCGGCAGCATTACCACCAACAAGCAAGGCAATATGTCCAAACACTACAAACAACAGATCTATAAAAAGAAGGTTCATTGGAATTAAATTTAAATAGAGTTCTCAAACAATTTAAGTCATAGGCCCCTATTGCAATAACGGTTAATTTGTTAATCCCAAGTTACTCAAAATGGCAAAAGTTTATTACTAAAAACTCACAAGGAAAATGTTCAGAACAACTCACGAAACCTCAGGCGCAGAAAGTCCCATTTTGAATTTGAAAATTCCTCATCTCTCTCAACTAATTGTGTTTGTATTCACTGAAGTTAAATACGATTATCAGAGTATATACTTTACTTGGAGTTAATTGTTTTGTTTCAGTCCTTTCTGTAGATGCGTGGACAGCAAGTGGGGTAATGTTACCAACTCTCTTGTACCAGACTGCGGTAAGGCCTTTGTATTTGCAGGCTAAATAAGCTAAATGCGCAAGTTTACTCAAAATGAACATAACCTTGAGTTTAAGTAGAACCTTAACAGACTGAGGCATTGGACCTTCGAGAGAATTACACTTCATATTCGACTGGAAGAAGGGTTTCATTGTATTGGGCAGTATTCTACCCTCTGATTATGAAGCATGTTTATTCATTGCCAATTATAGCAAAGATACTAGAAAAACAAGATAGTGTTCTCCACAGAAAAAAACTGTTCCACCGAAATGCCAGGTGGGAATAAAACAATGGGGCGCCGCGTACGGCTGGATCTATAAAAAAAAAAAAATCTTCTGCCACCGTTACATAACTGTGAATAAATAATCTCCTTTTGCGGAGGTTGAAATCGTTGCCATTATCCATAAGATACAAACAAGTAGGCATAAATAAATCAAAACAATAAAATGGCAGACACAAAAGCGCAGAATCGTATGACCGGACTTTGATTAGTGATAAAGTTTTCCTCCGTTAGTGGAAAAAGAAGGGCGCCCCGTGTGCGTCTGGATATACCTAGCCAGAGCCATATATATAAAGAGTTGCGACATTCCGCTCCTTGGTTTACGAAAGTCACGTGGTACACACCGTCCATTTTGTTTCATAATCTTCCCGATGAACACATGCAAAGTATATGTGTTACGTACATTGCATATTAATTTCAAACACTTAATTGGGTTTACAACTATATTAAATTTTATTTTTATTTTCTCATTCGCCTAGATGCGTTCGGAAAAATATTTAAGCTAAATAAGAAAAAAATAATAATTTTTTCCGACCTTTTCTGACGATCTTTAAAGGTTGTTCGCTAAACAATATTAGAAAATGGTTCTTAATTTCAAATCTTTGTACAGCCTGTATAAATACGAATGACAATGAAAATAAAGGTAATGTTCAATAATCTTTAAAATGATTTGCTGTTTCTATTGCATACTATTATATAATTATTATAACTTTATTTTGGAAACGACGCTTTTAAAACAGCGGACACGCTCGTGCAGTTTGTTTATAAAAGTACTGTACAGCCATAATACAATATTAAAATAGAGGCGAGACTTTTAATACAATAAAATGTACGATAATTACACAAGTTGAATATATCACAGATCCTGTATATCATTTAACACTTACAATTCATAACATTTACAGCAAAGCACAGTTTATATATTGCGGCCAACTGACCTATACTATTTTAATATTTATAAATAATAATAATCAAATTAATAACTTAAGATTTGTATAGGGCTCGCTCATACTCAAATTTAAGGAGCAAAATTGTATATACCCTAAACGGATTTAAATTACATTTTGATATACATATTTAATTAATTTTTGCTGGTCGTCACATATCAGTTATTTGCAAAAATAATAGGAGCTACTAAAGGATTGCTTAATTAAAGAATGCTTGCCATCGAGGGGCTCTCTCGGTCTATCGGCGAGGATTAAAGAACTGCTTAAAATAGTAAATTATTACAGTATTATTTTATAATATGAAATTGGATATAAAGTAGTGAAATCATTAAAAAAAATCTATAAATAGTTACATTAAATTCGACTGCTAAAAAGATTAAATGAAATTAAACTATACAGGAGGCCGCTAAATGTATTATACGATATTATATACACAGGAGCGCACATCACGTTAGACACAGAACGCGCATCGCGTATGAAACAAAATGGCTTCTAAATTCTCAATGTCGCAACTCTTTCTATCTATGGCTCTGTACCTAGCAACTGAAGGGCGCCTTTACCAGAAAACCTGCGTTATTATAAAAGGAGAAGGGCGCCGCGTACATGTGGACCAATTTCCGCCTCATTTTGCCATGCGAGTGCTCTATCTTGTATTTCTAGTATCTTTGATCATAGTTAGAATGTACCTTAGTTTTAATACTGTAGTTCTTTACATCCATAGACATTCCAATTCAGCCGTCACCAACGCCGTTAGCTGCTGAGAGTGAAGTGGACTATCGTGAGCTACGTTGCCCTCGGTTCCGATGCAATATCCTTTGTCGGTTTGGGTATCAGATGGACGAGAATGATTGTCCCATATGTGCTTGTAAACGGGGTAAATAATAATGATACATGTATTAATAATGATAATGGTGATCGTGATGAGGATGATAACGATGAGGGTTTTGATGAGTTGATGACGATGAATTAAAGTACTGTAGTTTGTATTAAATAAAAAGTAAGGTTTTAATATTGAATCGTTTGCGTCTGCTACACATATCTGATAAGCTTTATGATCAGCATTATTTTTTAGTGTCAAAATTGTTACAATGTTATAATTTTTCATTGAATAGACGTATAATATTTTTATCATCATTATTAAATAAATACCATTATTATCAATTATTATATTGCAATCACTTGCATTGTTTTCCTCAGCTTCCCCAGATGAGAAAACAGATATCGAAAGGTTCGTTGAAATAAAAACATTATTACACATAATGGCCATTGTAATCATTTTATTGATTATTAAATTTCATGTAATACAGATAATGATATATGTTTGTATCATATAACAGCAAACTACAAATTGTAATAGTTGAACAGCAATCTTAATATAACCGACAATGTATCTTAATGGCGTTATTGTTGTTACTATATTAACGTATGACTGTTGATTGTAGGCTTAACATTGAATATCAATAGAACTAACCTAACATACAATTGGGAAGCATACAATAATATTTGTTACTGCAGATGTTTTGCTGAAACGGATCGTCTTGGTCGGCAAATAGCTGAAATGATGAAAACAGGCAAACCTTCCATTCCCTTCCCAGAAATCCCGATATGTGATAGCGACGGCAACTACGTCAAAAGACAGTGCACATACATTCATGGGTGAGTTGGCCTAAACTTACGAGGTGTATTGTACTTATATCTTTAAAGTTACCCAAGCTTCAATATCTTTGAGAAAAAAATATTAATGAACTTAAAAATGACTTGTATTTACTTGTTTGTTATTGAAGGTGCTACTGTGTAGATCCTGTAACGGGCCGACCGTCGGGTTTCCAAAATCCAGATTGTCGTGAGTTTTATCAAATGTTTGCTACCGGATTATTTATCGAGATTCCTAACTAACAATAATAATATATAGGCCTATTTATGTTTATGGTACATAATAATGGGCTAATCAACCATCATTATTATGTGTACATATGAGTGTAGGTTCCACATATATTGGTAATATAAAATAAGCACGATTATACAAAGTAGAAAAGTATGGTATAAGTTAACTATAGGCATAAGAATTTTATTATATTTCGAAAATTTCGAGCACTCCTGTGTATAATTAAAAAAAACTTTACAATCTAGCAAAAGAGAATAAGCAATTTATGTACTAAGATACATATTCCTATATGTATTGAAGTATGCCTATATATATATATAGGCCTATTATATATATATATATAGGTCCTATATATATGTATATTATATATATATATTATGTACATATGTTATTTATTTTATAATAGGCCTATTATTGTTGTTGATATTATAATTGTCATTATACTGTTCATCTTGCGACCGGTTATGCGTTTTTTTACATATATATATTTGTATAGTTGAGTACAAGCCATGCGTGAAGAGGCGGATTCAGTCGATAGTAGATGTATTAACGAAAGGAAACTCACATAAGTCAGCAAAGAAATTGACGAAATTACTTGATAAAGACATGGCGAACAATCTTCTGCAGATAAGTAAGCTGACGACAACGCAAGACAAGGAGCTCCTCGCCAAGACTTACATTGAGCAGTGTACACAATTTGGCGATTATAATGGTACCCAGTGCGACCCGAATGGAAACTGCTGGTGCGTCGATGTTGCTGGGCAAACTGTTGTTGGAAATCGTCGCAGTGGTGTGCCAGTTTCCGAATGCTACGGAGATCAGCGCCAAAGTGAGTCTATATTTTTTGCCGTTAAAGTATGCTTTTCTCTTAATTATTTTAGCGGTTTTCTAATGCCTAAAGTACTGGTCGCGGGAATTGCACTTCGAAGAGCAGTCGTTGGTGTTGAACACTTTGCGGGCAATAGTACTTATGACTAAATTATTGCTGAATTGGCTTTTTTCATTTTGGTTGTTAGACTTTTTAATAATTCTAAGCCTGATGACAGTGTACTATTTATCTTGCGTCTTTCTGCTGCACATCCAATTTTTTAATAAATCAATTACATGTAAAGTTTTCGGCTTATATGTTTATTTTTGTAGACATTTTATTTTTTGCACAGATTATTTAATTGTTCTAAATATAATATTTTACAGACTCGCAGATCCCAATGATAGTGAACGACCTTTACGATCACTGGCTTGATATGAACGTAACGTACCCCTTCTACTGCACCATATCGCACGTGACTGAAGAGGAGGACAGACACTACTTTTGGTCCAAAGACGGTGTACCGATCAATCCGAATACTCATCCGCGAATAACTACAGAGGTCGTGTATTACGACTTTTTAAGACAGGCAAGCATGATGATGGTTATTAACAACGTAACTGCTCAGGATGACGGAATTTACCGTTGTGAAATGACTGATACGGCTAGAGATTTTCACCTCAGTTCAACGCCTGTTCGATTTAACGTCCTTGGTAGGCATGCCCATACTTACATATTTTTTATTTATGTTGGAAAATTGTTCCATTAATAAAAGTTCATGTATACAACAGGGACAATTTTTTAACATAAGGCCTACACCCGAATGCCAGTCTTTCTTCCCAGACCCAGCAGTCGTTTCTCCCTCTGGCAGATTGTCTTATTATTACCGCTTGCAATATTATGTAGGTCCTATTTGTTTTCTCATTTAGCACACACAGTTACTCACGCCCAGGCGCCACCTCTGCCAGTACCGTGTAATATGACTGCATGCGAGAACTATTGCAAATACGGATATCGTCTGGACTCAAGGAACTGCCCAACATGTCAATGCAAATCATTTACTGGTAAGTCATAGATAATAACGAACAAAGACATAATGTGTCTTTAACATGTTATTCAAGATTGTGAATGATGTGACATTGAGCCAGCAAATTCAATTCAATTCATTTTCCAGAAGACATAAATGTACAAAATGATCTAACCGTACACTAGCCTTGGGGATCGTTGAAAAGCGAAACAAATGTATGATAACTGTAAGATAAATACTCCTTCTGTTGCTCCTTCTTTTGCAGGGAAAAAGTATAATTAAGTACACTCAACAAGTTATTAAATTTAAAAAGCCGGGGGAAAAGCTTAAGGGCAACCAAAAAGTCATAGGGACATCTTTTGGTAGTGTATCCCAGATTCTTGGAAAAGAAATACAATCTGAATGGTAAAATGCATTTGCACGTAAACTTATACGTCTAAAAAAAGTTTATTATTTAACTGAAAGAAACATACTGTATCTGATTTATTTTACAGAGGCGGAACAAATGATTGTATTTTACAACATGATTACGAGTCGGAAAAACATTTTCGGTTCCAAGGGTGGAAGGTAATTCATGTGACTTATATACATACTCATTTTATACTTATCAACCAGCAGAACTTATGTTCAACTAATATAGTATTAACATTAACAACATCATTAACATCATTACCATTAGCAATTCGCCTTCTGTCATCATCAGTTAATAATAATAATAATGATAATTTATTTCCATCCGTTCAACTAACAGATTCGGAACAGGGGGCAAGCGTGTACAGAGATTCCTTTAACTAACTTAATACTTTTGTCATTGGTACTGCAACCATCTTGTGTCCACTCAATTATAAGATATCATTATCGTATTATTTTGGTAAAATGATAGTAATTGTCTTTATCATTATGTTATGATTATTTAATCAAGGTGCAAGATGGAACGGACGAGAGCTCTTGAAATAATACACAATGCCAATCTTACCCTTTCTATGGAGACCTTCTACGCACCAGTCCGCTTGCATTCGCCGCCAACGTGCGATAATGATGGCAACTACGAGCCAGTCCAGTGCCGAGAATATGTTGGGTACGATTAGCCAATTAAAAGATAGTGAATGTGCATGTGTATCGTATTAATATTATTAAACTTTGGAAGGTTGACCCAATTATAATTTGTAATGGAACAAAGCTACGGTAGATGTACTACTTATGTGCTAACTGACTTGCATTTATGTCGAATATTCAACCATATATTTTTATTCCATTGTTATTACCTTAATTTTGTAATGTTAATTTGAAGTGTGAAGAAACTAATTTGAAGTGTGAAGAAACTAATAAACAACCCCCCCCCCCTTAAACAAACAAACAAACAAAACTATGTAATATGTTTTGAATTTAGCAAAGGTTAAATAATTGATAAAGTTCGGTAACCATTATTATTTTAACTACATTGGGATAATTGATTCATATATTGTATAAATTTAGTTTGGGTTTTAATGCTACATCCTTGCGTCTTATTATGTAAAGTGGTTTTGGCGCAGCGGGAATGGATTGGTTTCGATGTTTCAATCCCATCGCTGTGCATTTCACTTGTGTCCTTGGGCAAGACACTTTATCTGCATTGCTTCTATCCACCCAGGAGTATAAGTGGGTACCTGGTAGGGTTAAATGCCAAAATGCGCTGATGTAGCTGCCGCAATGTTATGGAATACTCACTAGGGGAGCTTGAGTTTGTGTTCCATAGGTTTTTAATCCAATGACCGGGGTAATGATAATGTGAAGCACATAGAGGGCTTAACATAATTCGCTATATAAGAATATTATTATTATTAATATTATTATTATTATTATTATTATTATTATTATTATTATTATTATTATTATTATTATTATTATTATTTATTATTATCATTATTATTATTATTATTATTATTATTATTATTATCATTATTATTTATTATTAAGATATGGCGTTCTCTACATTTTGTTCTTACATATTTTTATTGTTTTCTTCTCAGTTGTTTCTGTGTGAATATTATGACTGGAGAGCCGTCTGGCCGCAAAGCTCCAGAATGCAGTAAGAAATAATAATATTATTTTATAAATGTACTAATTATACTCATTAATGTTAGGCCGGTGATTAAGATGATTTCCTTCGAATTTAGTGTCCTTGTTTCAAATGCTATCAAGAATTTTAACCCACTGGGGTAATGTGTGCTTGGGTTAACCATTCAGTTGTATTATACTAGCTAAATGATACTATCTTCTTATTTTTATAATATTCTTAGCAAAACTTCGAAAATGTATCAACCAGCAGATCGACTCGATGATGCACATAGTCGGCCGATTAAGTGACAAAAAGAAGTCTAGAAAGACTGCCATTCAGGTTAAAAAAGAGCCTACAGTATCGTCAATTCGTTCGGAGCTTTTCAAAGTAGCAATGTCAAAACTACCGGAAAAGTTTGCCAACGAAGAGTCAGACTTCCCTGTTCCGAACTGCGAGGGTCACGGGGAGTTTATTCCTCAGATCTGTAGCTTGTACCTTGGAGAATGTTGGTGTGTAGACAGCTACGGTGATGAACTTGCTGGAACGCGAGTCAGAGAAGGTGAACCGTTGATAAATTGCTTCCAAGATTTTGGAGGTAAGACACGTGCTCCTTTTCTTTTTCTGCTAATAAAGTCTGCCAATCTTCCCGCACGCACTTTCGTGACTCTGCCCTCGGTATGCATACTCAATCGTATTAGAGAGGTTTTCAGGCAATAGCCTCACACAGTGGCGTATCTAGGGGAGGGCGCTTCCCCCAGTCGCCCCCACAAAAATCACGGTCAAGTAGTTAAAAATCACCTAAAATCACCATATTTTGCGAATTAGCGCCCCTCAACTGA
>NW_022692348.1:150839-158034 GCF_011630105.1 Anneissia japonica
TCAAGACTTCTAGATACGCCACTGGCCTCACAAAACTTTTCTCGTGCTATTGATAAATTTGATATTTCATTTTAGTGACATCTGGTCCTTCTATTGAGACGCCTAATGATACTCTTAACGCACTTGAAGTATCGGTTCGCACCGGTGATACCGCCATCTTACCATGTAGGGTTTCAGGAAAGACGCCTGATACGTACATACAATGGAGCGTCAGGTCTATTTCGATGGACGTGTGGACTATTGTGGATGACAGGTTTAGCATCATAGGAGACCAACTCACAGACTTTTCACTGGAAATCCAGAACGTCAGAGGCCTTGATGCTGGATATTACTCGTGTAGTGTGTACAGCACGTCCCGTCAATTTCGCGCGTACACAAGTCGCAGGTCGGCAGGCGTCATGCTACACGTTTTAGTTTGAACACTGCAGATGGCAGGCGAAATTCTTAATGTGAACACCTAAAGACAGACATCTTTTTGCCTTATGTCTGAACACATACGAATGAGCTTAATATTTAACATTCGGGTGTGAACATACAAATGTAAACAAGTTTAAATAATTAAATCATTTCTGAAGATCTTAGCTTACTTAATAGCCTTTAAAAATGATGATTTGAATGATGAGATGACAGCTTCATACTAAGTGTGTTTGCTATTTTCCGTGTATTCGCCGATTCTTACCAGACCCTAACTACAGATAGGTCTATATTAATCCGCATTACCATTCATTTAGGTAGTCGGTACCAATGCGAATACATTATATAATCTAACGGAACGATTAAAATTATTCCAACATAAATGTGATTTTAGCGAAATCAACGTTCTAAATATTTGGTCGATTGATGATATTAGTTTTTAGTTTTTGTTAAATTTTCGAAACATTTTCTTAATTCAGTCCTCGTATTGTATAGTATTTCATCACATGTAAATCGAAACTCAATTAAATAATTTTGAACAGAACCTGTATTTATTTATTTTTTTATTTATTGTTGGTGTCGTAGATCATTAGTTGTGTTATGCCCAAATATGGTCATGGTGACATCAAATCATGATCATATATAGGCACATCATGACTACGGTATATATTGACAATCAACAGTTTTTTGTCAAAGAAATTTTTATAATCTGGACAGAACATTAAAAAAAACAAACAATATTCATCTCTAGGACAATGTATTGCTAAAGAGGGGCTACTACATACTGTCGGGAGTTTCGTCGGAACTCCTATCTCACATCCTATCTCAAAAAGTAATGCCACGAAGTGGCGTGTCCTTCAAGAGAATGTAAGCAGGGGTGGTGGCAGGATTTGCCCGACAAGGGGTCCGACGTCCCTGACGAAACAAAGGGGGGCGTGTTCGGGCGTTGCTCAAAATCGCTCAAAAGTGTTCCAGGGGGTGAAGCCCCCGAAAAAATATGACAATTTAAGAGTTTCAAATGCGTATTTAATGGATTTTAGAGTCTAATAATATGTAGAAAATACATTTTATTTCTCCCCGACGAATTTTGGTTTTTCTCCATGACGGAGGCTAGCTCTCCTCGACAAGCGCACCCCCCCCCCAACCCCGGCTTTTAAAGTTCCATTGCCTGCATACAAATAAGGGCAGTCGGACGTCTTGGAGTTCTATACTCTTTGATACTAACTATATTGATATTATACGATTTTATTTATCTCGACGATAACTTCTAATACTGTAGGAAATCCGAGGAAATGCGAAACCTCGTAGCTTAGTTGCAAGAGCAATTGAACGGAAATAAAAGCGGATCATTGATTCCAATTCCGTTTTGAGTTTTTTTTTTTTCTTTTCTTAAACCACGATAGCATTAAAGTGTTTGCGTGTGCGTTACTTATAAACAACCTGAATTGAAGTGCTTACGTTTGTGTCAAAATTTTCTAAATAGTCAAGGGCTATATCTTTTAACAGAATATAGCAGAAAATGCTCATTAATAAGCGTCATTGCCCAGTCTAACTGGAAGCCTGTGAAGAAGACATGAATCAAGTAACGTAGCGTGTAGATGAATATTAAATAATTGACAGGAACAACATAAAGGCAAGGGTCTACACCTATAAAACTTGCAACTCATGGTCCAAATGTTGTATTTACCTGTACCCATCTAAATTGGCCTAATCCCATTATATAGAACTTCCGCTACAATTTCCGTTACAATGAAGAAAGCCTGTAATCAGTCAAGTCAACATCTTTGTTTCAAATTACTGTAACCGAAACAAACCAGAGAAGACAATAACTCTGACTGAAAATCTCGTATAAATACTGTAGTTTCAAAAAGACGGTGCACTTGTTTGTAGCGTTTGGTGTCCTGACTATCGTGCTACTATGTCTCCAGGTTTAATAACTGCCGTGCTGATGTTTGTCGGGTAAGTACCGGTACCAATATTACCAAATAAACTTAAACAAAATTACACCAATTTAGCGGAGTTGACCTACAAAACAAAGCTGAATGCCTAGTATTAGTATAGTCGGATCGATTCGAGCGTAGGCCTTTAACTCAAGAATTTCATGGTTAAGTTGCCGTCATCACCAATTGTAAGAAGATAACTAACGCTAATTGAAGTTGGATCAGAATTTTACTCACACCGAATAGTACTCAAGGTTCAGTGTATATTTGAATAATGTGAATAAATGACCAACATAATGTTTAAAGATAATAGTATACGGTACCTATCCATTTTACTATAATCGGTTATTAATTCACACTGATAGTGATTTTTTAAATTATAACAATGAACGATGAACGATGTTGTTTAACATATGAGAAAAAGTAGACCCCCCCCCCCAAAAAAAAAAAAAACTTTTTGAAGATGAGCACAGAGTGATACCATTAACATATATTACCACACAGTGGATACATAACTAAAGCAATTGTATCCGCTGCCTTTCTGAGACAAACGGCATTCGGGAAAAAATAACTTTGACTGACACTTTATATATTATAGCAATTTCCTAGATACTTTTCACCCGTAAATTATAGCTTGTTTGTAATTAACATAATACAGTGATTCCTGGTTTCGTTTCTACTTTAATAATATCGCTATACGCTGTCGCCGAGTCTTTCGGCGATGCTATTCGGTTGAATCGGGATGAGCTATGCAGTGCAACGATTGCAGGGAAAAGGGTATAGTGGAAATGTAACACTTTTATGGAAATCAGGCTTATGTTTCGTATAAATGTCTTGGCATGTTTTTTTTTGGTTTTTTGTGTTTTTTTTTTAGGTTGTTATATTAATTTTAATTTGCACGCAACGCTGGTATTTAAATTAAAGCTAATTCGTAGCTTGAACTACGCATGCCCATATCAAGGTCAATAATACATTAACAAACATACACACAGCATAGGTTTATGTCGATTGATACGGGAATACAGTTCAAACACGAATTGGCTTATTAAAAGTGTGAAAATGCAGACCATTTTTGTGCATTTTTTTATTTTTTATTTTAATGAACAGCCAAACATGCAAAGACTAATTCTATGTTAATTACACGAGTTTATTATTGTAGTAACTGGTTATAGAAGTAAGTCTATCGAACGTGTAATGTAATCAACTCATTATTAGGTCGACATCACCAAAACGGTGTGTCAATTATAGAATCTAATTGATATTATTTGGATCAGCAGTTGCTCACAAATAGAGGGTTCAGATGCAGTAACGGGATTAGTATGCCAAAGGAGTTATAACGTCCAGGAAAAGGAATTTGGGTTTGTATACGAGTACTTTCACGATGGCGACGATGTCTCTTGCGCTTATGAGTTCCGGGGTGAGGAAGGACAACGCGTTATGTTGGCTGTCAGTCATATCGGTCTACTACCAAAACAACCAAGTGATGACCAATGTATACCACAACTGACCATTACAGATGTGTCTCCCACGGGTGACGAAACGACAGCTATAGTCATTTGCGATGATAATGACGCTAACGTGAAAGGAAGTTTTGTGTCTTCTGCAAACATGGCTAAAGTTACGTTTACAGGTCCATCTGACAACGGAATACTTTTGCTTCAATTTTGGTTTGTACAAGATGTTAAATTGATTAAAAAAGAAGGTACGTTATATTTTTAATAAAAATTTTGAAATAAGTATACTTTAGGCCTACCGAAGCTTGACTTTTGTTGCAACCACGATTAAAATACACATTACTATGCGCTGCTACGTGCAGATGTCACCAAATTAATTAAATAACAGCAAATGGTTGTTTATATAAGTATACCCTGTAGACTTTTGAAACAGTGTTCTGCTGCGTGTGATATAGTGCTGTGTTTGAATTTAAATACTGAAGATTGGCAAAAACATCATAATATTGTAGATCAGTCGACCAACCTACCATCAATAAATTAATCAATTAATCGGTCAGGCAGCCAATCAATTGGTCGAGAATCAGTCGCTCAATCAATCAATCAATCAATCAATCAATCAATAAACCAACCAACTAACCAATCAATACGCAATCAATCAATCAACAAACCAACCAACCAACCAACCAACCAGACAACTATTTCATCAACCAACCAGATATAGTCAATCAATAAATCAATTCATAAATTAATCGGTCAAGCAATCAACCCTTGTCTTATTTCTGATTCATTTTTCAGTTTTCAGCACGCCTGAACCACCTGAACCAACAATAGATGTAGGCCTACGGTAATTAAAGATTGTTTTTGCATCAGCTCATCAACCGTTATAAATATATAATTATTCTGTACCGTATAAGTATGCCGTCTTATAAAAGGCCGCCTTCAATATCTGTGGAAAATGGTATATTGCATAGGCCTAACCGTCTAAATCCATAGCAGTGATGTTTTGCCCTACCCGACCTGTTGTCGTGCTGAATACCCAGTACGTTCCCAATCACTTGCGAAAAAAAATCGCAAGTAATTCAGGTGGGAATCGAACCCACGACTTCCAGATAACTAACTCGGTGACATAACCACTAGACCACATCATCTAAATCCAGATAAAACCACCATTTAGCAAATAGAAAGTATATATAATTTTTATTTTTTGTTGATTTTGCTTGTATTTATTGATTTATTCACTGCAGACTCAATACATCAAACTCTGGCTGTTTGGAACAAAGCGATGTATTTTCATTGGCTGGCATAGAAGTTCAATGCGACGATGATAATTCCTTCCGACCGTTACAATGTTCAAGATGGGGTCAAGACCTCAGTCTATCAAGGTAAAGAATGCATAAATGACCCTTTGGTTTTTTGGCGCAGGTTGTCGATCGAGTATTGCCAAGAACGCATACATTTAGTGGGCCTATTGTGTTATTCATCCATTATCAATGCACATGTCAAAGGTCATATGTTAGCGAAAATAATGAATTATACAAATTCATTTCCTACATATTGTTTATGCCTTGGCGCATACGCCCGTGAAAGTACAGGAGGATTACTTCCACTTCCGGTATATCTTTCCTACAGGTGTATTTGTGTTGATAAGATCACTGGCAAAACAAACGCACTGGAACCACCTTATTGCCGTAAGTACTTTCACACTGTAAATATTGTTGTTTTATATTAATCTATTTTAATTTTTATTTTATTCTTTTATGCACATGTCCAAGGACTATCGGTAGCGACTTCACTCTCCTAGTATTAGATAGGTGGAAATCCATTCACTTGCCAAACAAGATTCTGTATATATGCTTATGGAGTGGGTTGTCTTATCGTAAAAACAATCCTGGAATCTGACAGGATTTAAACCCAGAATCATTGGATTGGAAGGCGAGCATCTTAACCACCAAGCTATTCAACTCCACTTTATCTTATTTTTCGTTACATATATTAATAGACCAACAATAGGGTGGTTTTATGTATTTTTTGCTATACATCCAAACGGTCATTGCATGCTTAAAAGTTAACCGATCCTGTGCATCTTAATTTCCAAAGGTCGAATAAAACTAGCACAATTTTCCGATCTGACAGGTGTTTCAATATAAAAGAAAGGTTCATACATTCATACTAACCCTCAACCGATATTTGTAATGAGACAACAGTCCGTTTCGCTTAGCCCAGCCCTTTTTTGGATTGGATTTACTCGGTGTGAATACCAGGGATAACTCACGAAAGCCCGAAGACGTATTTAAAGAGGGGGTCCTTTGGTGCTGATTGGGCAGTAGTACACCAAGAGGAAATCCCTTATTCTTTTCCGAATAGTGCTCTACTTTTCTTAACGTGCACATTAGTCATGTTGCACTCGAAACCAATGGTCAGGAAGAAGAAAAAATGAATAAATAGGCCTAAACCTATCAATGAATTGCCGTCTTTTCGGAATTTTAAGCAACAAAGAGTAATTGTGTTTTTAAAAATTTACATAACTTTTGGTTTTAATTATAGGCCTATATTATGATTATATGAATATAATTTTATAAAAGTTTCTGTATATTATTTTATAATATTTTACCTAGTTTATTCATCAGTATAACATTCTTTTGGTTGTTTTAACAGTTGAGTCACCTGAAAGCTTTCATACAAGGTACAGTACCGTATTATAGTATCATTATTGGAATTGTAATTAAATTATTTTGGCCTATGTATCAGTCATTTTGATATAAATTAATTTATTACGAGTAAAAATGAAATATAGCCTAACGAAAAAAGTTAGTGTTTGTTAATCATAGGTGTTTGCAAGAGCTTGCCGAGATTCGTCATGCCATTAGCCTGAAGGAGTTTCGTATCGTATTCTACGATTTTCAAACCTACCCACCGACATGCGATTCGGCGGGTAATTACCTAAGATTGCAATGCAGGTACCCTTTGGAGTAAGTTTAATTCTACACCATTGTTTTATCTTTTTTTTTTTTTTTTTTTTTGCTACTAAATTGCCTAATTCATTGACCAATCACAACGCTCTTATAAACACAACAAATAGCTGTTTAAAAGCTTGAAGCCTGTTTCCACTAGGAGAATTTATTCGCGCGAATCGAAAGAGTCGGTTCGGTTCCTGAGCTGTGATTGGTTGCGCACGTTTTCCGCTTCGCAAAAAGTAGGAACAGTTCGAGCTACCGATTTCGATGAAGCGAAAACTCCGATAGAAATGTGAATACGCATGTGCATGAACCGACGCTTTCGACTCGCGCGAGGCTTTATGATTGGTCAATGTTGGCTTAGGGGAAAAAACTGTCTCTTATACACATCTAGATGTGTATAAGAGACAGACATCAAACTCTGGCTGTTTGG
>NW_022692348.1:158040-184224 GCF_011630105.1 Anneissia japonica
CCGGTAACATTACAAACCTCGCTCCACCAGCATGTGGTAAGAATTCACTTTAAAATATGTACTATATAATCAAAAGACTGGAAAATACCTCAAAATGTCAAATAAAACAGTTCAAAAAAAATATTTTCACCGATTTACAGACATTTCACTGCAAATCCTTTAATTGATTACCAGCCAACTTAAGAATTTTTGTAGTAAAATGTCTGTAAATTAGTAAAAACCAGTTTTTTTAAATCTGTTTCTTGGTGGAAGCTAATAAAGATTTGATTGTTTTAAAGGAGCTATTCAATTTGTATTATTTTATTTTTTAGGTATTTTCCTGTCTTTTGATTAATATATCTTTAAAGTCATTTACATTTTACAGAGGTTATAAAGATATCCTTCGTCCTAGGAGAATAGCCCAACCTTAACCTATGTTATAATATCATATTATTAGCTTGCATTTAAATCACACTTTCTTGCTATTTCATTTTTGGATCTAAACTATGCACATTTTACTATCATTTTTGCATGACGGAAATGGAGGATATGCAAAAGAGTAACACTTGTATAATTCTTCATTGGGTGCAATGTTCCCAGAACATAATTAATTATTAGTTATATTTCTGATCCAACTCAATGACATTATTTTATAGAATATCCTTTACCAACTGAACCATCACCAACTAACCTCCCAAGCACAACCAACTATGTCAGATTACCGACTTGTTTTGTCTTCTTCTGCACGCTGTTCTGTAAATCTGGTAACTATGCTGTCGATGAAAATGGGTGTCAGATATGTTCTTGCGCAATCCAGAGTGATTTAGGCCTACTGAATGAGACCTGTCCAGATGCAAGACGTCGGGCCATTAACGAGACGCTGGAAGAGTGGGAACTTGAAAATCCCTCACCACCATATCCGTGGATACCTGAGTGTTATTCTGAATTCTATACAATGATACAAGAAAATCATTTAGCAGGGTATGTTATTAAGCAATTAAGTTGTTTAGCATTTGAATGGTATAGAAAGTACGAAGCTGTAGTATTAACGAAAATGATATTAATAATAAGAATACATAACAAGTGAATCAGAATCCTAACAGAAAATACCTACATTAGATTTTTAGAGCGTTTTTACAATTTTATTAAAATACAATACCAGAATGTATCAGAACATCGGTGTATCAGAACATCGGTATCGGTACCCATTTGCGATGGGTGTCAGCTTCAGTGACAATAAATAGGTGATACACATCTAGTTTAAGCCTATTTTCCACAGGCGAATTTATTCGCGCGAATCAAAGCGTCGGTTCGCTTCCTGAGTTGTCATTGGTTGCGCATATTTTCGCTTCGCAAAAACTCCGATAGGAATCTGAATGCACATGCGCATGAACCGACGCTTTCGATCGCGCGAATAAATTCGCCTAGTGGAAACAGGCTCATACGACGCCAGTCACTCAGCGTCATTCCTAGCCCCGATTCCTATTGGAGATCGGCGGATTAATGAGGATGACGTTTAAAAAATAATTTGAATATCATCGAGATGCCTTATCTTGTATATCTTTATTATTTACTACCGATTATTATTAGTCCAATATTTCCATTGAAGTCTCCAAAATAGGTTTTTGTAATAGGCCGATATTAATAATAATAATAATAGTGTAGTTTTATATAGCACACATATCCATTTAATGTAAGATGCTCAGGGCGCTTGATATGTGGACTAGAAACTCGATCAATAACTTTCTTCGCCCCCTAAGGGTCCCTTCGTGTCTGTGCTACCAGGTAACCCGGTACCAGCAACTCTCGTCGTCCACTACAGGGGCTGTCTGTTCAGTACACCGGGATACCCCCCTACTCATCTCGAAGGAGGGTTCTTTTTAGTCCTTATCCGTGAAGACTTGTTCTACCACCAGAACCATAGGCGAGCGTGCCGTTCGAACCAGCTCCGATAATTATGGCTATAGCTTGCGGCGTCCCTGCTAACCGCTCGGCCATTCGACTCACACAACACATTAACACACAACATATGTAATTTATGTATTAGACCTAGTTTAATTTGCTTATCGTCCTCGTGTTATACAGTTATTTCTGCGTGGACCAAGTAACTGGGAAACCGAATGGAAAAGAAATGAATGGTTGTGGTGAGTTATGAGTAATTAATGTGAACAAGTAGGCCTATATGGTGGGAGAGTCCATCTTTATAAGAATGTTATTAATCATAATTAATTTAGTTTATTAATTAGCTTATCTCAACCCATCAAACAGTTGCTTAGAAAATGTTACTTATTTTGTAATTAGACACTTATAAAAACTGCGTTTACGACAGAACGATGGGATTGTCAAAGGCGCTTCGAAAAGCTGGTTACAAGAAATCTTCTAAACAGGTGAAAGCTCTTCTTAGTGGTCCTAACGCAAACGATGTTGGTGCCATATGGAATTTATTGAACAAAGATGAGCGTGAAAATACCTTTACAAAAACTGAAATATTTGTCCCAAGATGTAACGCATATGGCGATTTCCAGGCATTGCAATGTAACTACGGAACGGGAAATTGTTGGTGTGTCGATATATTCGGCGCTGAAATCGAAGGGAGCAGACGGTCTATCAGACAACCAGTTCCTGATTGCACGCAGTATACAAGGCGAAGTAGGTGTTGACTTAATATTGACATACAGTAGAACCCCCTATTTGTGTCACCCCTATTAAGGGGACACCCCTATTAAAAGGACACCTTTTTGGTCACAAAATGAGGGAATTTACCGTTCTTTTAAAACTACGGTTAACTCTTATTAGAGTAGAACCTAATATTAATGGAACTTTTTGTGGTTCCGAAGGTATCCCCTTAATATGGGTTCTACTATTTGAGGCCTAATTATCTTGTTATTGTTGTATAACGATGCAAATAGGTGCCTGAAATCCCACCCATGTTAAACCATCATGTCGCATTTTTGTTGTTGTTATTGTTCTCTAGGTGATCCTGGTCCGAGTTATATGGATGACATGTATGACTTTTCATTTGAACTCAATGACGAGTTTGGTATTTATTCTACCTTTGAGAATTACCGGTACCCTAGTTCCTCCGATATATATTACTTCTGGACTAAAGATGGGGTACCCGTACCGACAATATTATTCGAGGATAAATACTCTGTTGACACGTGGTCGAGAGTCGACGGGCAGCTTACGATTGGCCTTAGTATATACAACGCAACTGAAAAGGATCAAGGCTCATACAGATGTAACCTAGTAAAATCATCTAGCGATTACTTTTTGACATCGCCTCCATCTAAGGCCGAATGTGAGTAAAGTTCAAAATATATATAGTACCGTAAAATAAGGCATCCAATCAGTTAGAATAAAGTAACTTAAAATCTGTAGTTATCATTTCTTTAACTAGTTTTATACATTTCATGGGATACATTTTATGTTTTAATGTTTTTTAGTCTATAGCGTTGATACATCATTCACAGACGACGACTACTACTACAGTACCAGACCTCAATGTAACATAACAACTTGCGATAAGGTGTGCGCATACGGATATAAACACAAAGGGGCTTGCATACTATGCGAATGTTTTACGAGAGGAGGTATGATCTTTTTTTTAGGTTCAAGGGCATTTCGTTTTATGGAAAGGAGCATTGTTTAGTCGATTGATTGATTGATTGATTGATTGATTGATTGATTGATTGATTGATTGATTGGTTGGTTGGTTGGTAGGTTGGTTGATCGATTGATTGATTGATTGATTGATTGATTGATTGATTGATTGTTTGATTGGCTGACTGACTTAATGACTGACTAATTGCTTATTTACTGATTTGATTGGATGCTTGAGTATTTATTGCTTATTGACTGATTGGTTGATTTATTGATTAATTGATTGGTTGGTTGATTAATAAGTTGATTGACTAATCTACTAATTATGGACATTGTATACACTTCTTTTCAGTTGAATTTTTATTTTATTTTCTCATTCTTAGATATAAATTCTTCCATAAATATGGAACGCATGCGAGTTGAGATCGTTTCTTCATTTGGAACAAACAACGGAAGGTAAAACAATATTTGTTTGGAGACAGTATATATATATTGGCTACGGGCATGATGCCTACGACGGGATTATACAAATAAATTAGCGATAATAACAACAATGACAGTTTAGTCGGTTCATTTAGGTAACAAATAAAAGATATCACCAGGCTAGAGTAGTGATTACGTTGGTGTGATGTATTTCAGATCAGAGCCATAGGCCTAATGTAAGGAACACGTGATATTTCTTTTGTAGACCATCGATATTCAAATGTACAACTGGCAATGGACCTTTCTGCTATTAGGCCCCTCCCCTTGGATATTGTTGCTAAGGTCCCACAAGATGGCAGTGTGTTAAAATCATAGAGATATAATAAAACAAAAGATCTTATAAACACAAGATAGCGTTCTCCGCGATTTACGCGTAAAAAATAGAAGCGTCGATTTGGCACAGAAAAGTAATCAGTTTTGGGAGAGGGCGCCCTAGTCGTTGCCATGGATCTGAGATAGGGTGTTCGCTAAAGAGAGGGCTGTAAATTGAACGCTTCTATTACGCGTAACTGTAAAGTCGCGCGGCGTACGCTATGGTCAGAGCGGTTAAGGGTCAAAAGTTTCCAATTTAGCAAGAGGGCGCTTTTCATGCCTTATTACAGAATTTTCACGCGTAAATCGCGGAGAACGCTATCTTGTGTTTATAAGATCTTTGGTTAAAACATACGCGACCACGTGCGTCTGTGGGACAATACGTACGTGTGTTTGTAAAACCCGCATTTGTTAAGTTTTATTGACACTCCGCAAAGGTTTATTATCTTGTAGATGTGAGGCCAAACGACAATGGATCTATAAGAATATTAGAAGAATGAATTTAACAGCCAGTCCGGAGGCTTTCCAGATTCTTGATATCCCACCAGAGTGCGACTCCAACGGAAATTTTGCCATAATACAAAATATCACGTCAATAGGGTAAGTTGTAAGGACAATAAATGTTTTGGCAATAAAGATTAAAAGTTACTAAATCAAAGAAGGAAAGAAGAGACTCCAAGTTAAAAATAAGCAAATAATCATCAGAAGCTTGGAATTTGAAATCAAGCAACAAAGCTACAGTTGGAATAAAAAAATTTGAACTATTACTATTTGTTAGGTCTGCCTAACGCTTTTGGCGAAATAAATGAAATGAACATCGAGGACACTTTAAAAAAAGTAATAACAATGGTACACTGGCCAATTCAACAGCACTATATTAAAATCACTAGAAACTAGGGCAGGAGTAGGAGCGTGTGCACAGAGTGTAAGGTGTTGGACTTGTGATCGTAAAATCAGGAGTTCAAGACGCTCGTCGCTTTGCTTGTGTCCTTGGGCACGTTTGCCTATTTCTACCCAAGAGCAATGGAGGCTCTAGAATACTGGGAGAGGATAAGTATTTATGGGTGTATCTATATAGTGCGCTGTGTTATCTGTGGGCCGAAGGGTATGGGAGGAGGATGCCCCCCCCCCCACACTCCTCCCATAACAAGATTTTTTTTAAAAATTGGAACTTTTAGATGGCCGGAAATGACTGCGATGGGAAAACTTTTAGATGGCCGGAAATGACTGCGATGGGAAAACTAGGCCTATTTTTTGTTTTCTTTTGGTCCGACTGCCCGACGAGCTTTAGCAGATGGGAGGGGGGAGAGCTTGACCAAACCGATGGTTGTGCTTAAGCCCCTCCCCCCCCCCCTTCGCTGGCGCCGCCACTGCCCAAGAGTATAAATGGGTACCTGGTAGCATGATGTGGCAATTGCAAGTATTAATCTGTATCGGCATTAAATCGCACGCAGGGGTAGCGCCAGCGGGGGGGGGGATTCATATTTATCAAACTAAAAATCAGCTTAAATTCGTCTTAAGTCCCTTTTTTTGCTTAAGTCAAATTTATCAATATTACTTAGCTTAAAAATTGCTTAAAATTAGGAAGTCAATTGTACGGAAGCGCCATCCAAGACAATTTTTAAGCCAAGATTTTGCTAAAGGTGTAATAAATTAGCTTTAAAGATATATATTAGGGATATCTTAACTTTTTTGACTTAAGACATTTGCTAAGCTGAGATTGATAAATCCCGAGCCTGCCCCCCCCCCTCCCCCGTCAGGGAGAGCTGAGAGCTATTATTATTTATATTATTATTATTAGACCTATTGTTGTTATTATTATTAGACCATTTTGTATAAAATCTAGATTTACATTAACTTGCAGGCGAGTGTGTGTTGACGACATGAATGGCCAACCAACAGGACGAATGCTACCAGATTGTAGTAAGAATCAATATAATTGGATATTGTTAATATAATTTCAAAGCACTCATTTGTCAATTCTAAAAGTTTTTCAGTTATGAGCATATACTTGTAAAGTAGATGTATGAAAATATGGAAAATGTAATTGTGATTGTCATTCTTTTTTCAGAAACACTCAGTCAGTGCTCCAAAGACGAAATACGTGGTATGGAGTCGCAACTGAATTTTTTTTTGGATGATCCAGCGACTACAGAAGATTTCATCGCGGATATACGCCAGGTCAACAGTTTGCAACAAAAACAGATTATATACTTCGACAGCCTTATTGATGCACCCACATCGCTTGGAGGCAGAGACAGAAGAGGCCTACTTCCTGTTTTAATGTGTGAGCCGAAAACTGGCATGTATTATGGACGACTACATAACTTCGAAGAATCTCCCGAATTTTGGTGTGTTGATATTTATGGAAACGAAATAGAAGGAACGCGAGCCGGAGTGAATGGAACCATGAATTTCTGTGACGACATAAGCCGTCGTAAGTATAATTGGTAAATCCTATAAAAATTACGGTGTAATAATTTACTAAAACTTAATGCGAAATAAACAAAAATAGTAAATAAGAATTAACTAGAGAGCTGAGTTGTTATCTTAAGTAAGAGTGCTTACTAGCAAAGACAATGCTAAGTATAGATAAACAATAAGAAATGAGAAAGCAGATTATAATGGCTGTTCCCACGATATGCTGCCTGTGAGGGGATGGCTTCTAAACAAACAAGAAATAGGATATAAGCAGGAAATGGAAAGTTATAAATAGGTAAAATAAAGCATTATATATGGATAACAATATGGAACAGAAATATAAAATATGACACCCCATCCCCTCCATTTTGAATAACTGGATCCGCCAATGATATTGCATCTTTATAAGACCTCAAATTACGGTATAAAAAATGTCTGAGTGCGAGGGAGAACCGCTCCTAGACCCCTAGTTATACCCCTCCCCTAGTTAGACCCCCTCCCGGGGCCCTAGGCCTGTCTCTTATACACATCTTCAACGCTTTTCTTGTTGTGTCGTTGACAAAGACTAGGGCCTACAGGAGTAGTCGAAATATTCATTTCAATAAATTTCAGTGTTTTAAAGTTAACATTTTCTGACATGTTATCGATGAGCTTTATAGGCCTCCCCATGTTTTTTTTTTCCATCCAAAGCCTAACACCACTTCATAATGCTTAAAATATGAATGTATTTAGTCTTTTATATCTCTAACTGATAGGTAAACTATCTTCCATTTTTAATGATGAGAATGATGTTGACGATGACGATGACGGTAAAGAAAACGATAGCGATGATGATAATGATAATGGTGATGCTAAAAGATATTTAATAATAATAATAATAATAATAATAATAATGATGATGATGATGGATGATGATGATGGATGATGGATGATGGATGATGATGATGATGATGATGATGATGATGATGATTATGATGATTATGATAATGATTATGATTATGATTATGATTATGATAATGATTATGATAATGATTATGATAATGATTATGATAATGATTATGATAATGATTATGATAATGATTATGATAATGATTATGATAATGATTATGATAATGATTATGATAATGATAATGATAATGATTATGATGATGATTATGATGGTGACGATGTTGATAATAATAACGATCAACAAATTAAAGGCCATATCCTGTAAAGTTTTACTCTTTAATCATTAGTTTTTCTCTCTAAATTTCAGACAAAGAACCTGAAACACAATTGCATCCAACAGAAGACGATACTGCCCTAGTGTCCAAGATCAACAGCACGATAGAACTGCCGTGTAACATAACGGCAGCATCAATTGATGCTTTCGTCACGTGGGAAACGCCAAAGGGATACCTGGAACAAATTTCTCTAGTCGACAAACGTGTACGAATAATAGGAGACGGTATCACTGACTTTACGTTGCGCATTAATAACCTAAGTTACAGTGATCAAGGATGGTATACGTGCGTCCTTTCTAATTACCTGTCCGGCAATGGTGGAAGACACTCTTACATCGTCTCAATTACGTATTAGACATAGCTCTAAACCTGGGCGGCTATAGAACGGTCCTAAGTGCGACCGTTTAACCAAGGACTTCAAGACTATACTGTATGTGTCCGGTTTAAGAACTTTCTATAAGCAATGGTTCTCTGCATCGAGGAATCATACTGTTTAAAACAGTACATTGGAGCGATCTTAGAAATAAATATGCATCTAATTTAGAAGTCAACAAGTATATGTTGTAATTATATTTACTTTGTAGTGTCCCTTTCACACTTGTTCATTCTGGTGCCAATCATTTCTTGTTCAGTGACGTAACGCTGATGGGCTCTCATGGGCGCGACAGTCCAAAGGGGCACGGAGGCATTATTTTCCCCCATACATTTCGGCAGAAATTATAGAGGGCACTATTTAAGGTCATTCCGGTGAACTGATAACATAAATAATGCATGATGCTTGACACTTTTTCTGGCGAGTCGCGAAAGTGGTGTTTGCTGATTGTGGGGAAAAAAATAATGCGGCCCGCGGCCCATATTTGCGGAACGCTGGTCTAGACCCTCCATCTGAAAGTATCCCTCCCTGCCCCCATCCCCTCCATTTTGAATAACTGGATCCGCCAATGATATTGCATCTTTATAAGACCTCAAATTACGGTATAAAAAATGTCTGAGTGCGAGGGAGAACCGCTCCTAGACCCCTAGTTATACCCCTCCCCTAGTTAGACCCCCTCCCGGGGCCCTAGGCGTCCCCTCTTCTCCAGCCATTTTGGTCCACTCTCTACAAATTCGCACCCACCCAATATAAATCCTCGTACAGGCCAGTGCATATTCCTCTTCTTCAACGTTCAAGATTCAAGTTGCCAGCTATTATTTCCAAGCATAGAGGTGCCATAGGCCTATTTTTTCTCCAAAATTTGCTCACCTGTGGGTATCTATCCCCCGCTAACAGTATCTATCCAGGAGAGCGAGATGATACTGTGGTCTAAGGGAAATGATTCATCGTGTTCACTTATTTAGCTCCGGATATAAATTATTTTACTGCCAGAGAGGGAGTGCCTCTTTCGCTAACCCTGTACTACTGCCACGACGACAGGGGAAATCATGCAAATGGTAAGGCAAAGTACCTCCGACGGCAGGGATAGATCCACCTTGCGCCTCTCTTCTCCGTTGGGTCGACCAAGGGGTGACTCTAGTATGTGTCCCACCCACTTTGCCACTAAATTTTATAAATTTCAATGCCTATCAACATTATGTATTGAAATAAGCGCTATATACCAACTATATACTAATGTTTTGCCCACATCTTCCCCCCCCCCCCCCCGTTTGAAAAATTCTGGATCCGCCGCCAGCTATTATTTCCAAGCATAGAGGTGCCATAGGCCTATTTTTTCTCCAAAATTTGCTCACCTGTGGGTATCTATCCCCCGCTAACAGTATCTATCCAGGAGAGCGAGATGATACTGTGGTCTAAGGGAGATGATTCATCGTGTTCACTTATTTAGCTCCGGATATAAATTATTTTACTGCCAGAGAGGGAGTGCCTCTTTCGCTAACCCTGTACTACTGCCACTGCTAAGTCTTCTGGGTGGTTCCAGAATTTGCACAACAGGTGATCCGAGGTCCCCCCTCCCACCCAACCCTGAGTGGGAAAAATATTTCGAATATTTTCCAGTGGGCGAAGCCCCCGACAATCTTGACAATTTAGGGATTTCAAAAGTTTTATTCAATCGATTTTACTATTGCGTGAAGTAGTACGGTATACAATCTATTTCTAGAACGTTATTAAAGCAGTAAAGGCAAATGAGTGAAGGTTAAAATCGTAAATAGAACATTCGATGATCACCGTACCACTGTAAAAATCATTAAACTATATTTACTACTTTTTTAATTGTCTAGGGAAAATCGCCAAGTGTCACAGTTACTCCTATTAAAGTTTTACCGAAGGTTATCTTAACCGTTCGCGTGATCAGTATTCTTTAAAAACCTTCCTGTGGTCACAATGATATCTTTTTATTCTGCTTATGCCGTTAAAAGGGTATTTTGAATGTCTACATTTACGGAACCTGTTGCAAACAAAAATTAGGCTAGTCCCAAGTATACAATCAACAAGATATGCCTACTTAATTAATATATTTATTAATATAATCTTATCTTATTTGAAAATTTGCTGAGCCCAAATTGAAAAGCGCTAGGTACCGTAGTTTATATCAAATACATCAGTCAAATGTCTTTAACATACGTCTTTGTTACATACTGACGTTACCCTCATTCGTCTCGATTTATTTTATTTTTTCCATTCCTTCTATTAAAGGAGGGGAAAATATGTTGTACAACTGATAAAGACACAAATATGGTGTTTGACGAACAGCTCGGAAACAGTTAATGAGATACAGATTTTTGAATATTTAAACATTGGGGGGAAAGGTGGAAAACGGGTGGAACGTCCCTTTCCCCAATTCAAAAATTAGTACCTAACCGTTTCCGATTTTTCCCCCCCCCCCCCCCGTCAAAAACCATTTTTGTGTCACTAGAAAATCAGTGGCGGATTTAGATGTTATTTTTGGTTGTCTTTAAAAGGGTAGTATTATTTCGATCGGCCCTGCCTTTGCTCCCCCACCCCCTTTCGGAATCTCTGAATCCACCCCTCCATATCAACAATTTTTCTTTCGAAGCCTGTCTTTAAAACATTATTGTAACTCGTACTTCTGACATTTAGTTACATAAGCCTACGTTACTCAGTAGCTTGCATTAGACTAAGCCTATAGTTATGAAGATATACATATGAATCTGCATGTCATATTTGCCAAGTTGGCATAAGTTCCACAGTTATGGTTACCATAATAGGCCTACTTCTAGTTGTGTGAAAATAGGTTTGTGGCCTATTCTTATTTATTATTAGTCTTGTGAACTAGAAAAGTACCACAATACAAATAGTTTAAATAAATTGACTGGGTGAATTAAGTTCATGCAAGCCGTGAAACAATTGAATATTGTGGAAGAATTGTTCGAATATCGGTCATTATCGCCTTTATCAGCAACCTTAGATGTTTCGTTGCAGACAACATTGGTTAAAAAAAATCAGCCTGTCTGATAAACATTCTGTAATGAACAATTAATTTAAATACAGTAGGTCCATTGTATTTGGTGCGGTACCGGTGCATCCAAATAATGGGTTATCAGTCGCGACTTCAGGAAGGGGAAAAGCCGACTCGACTACCCCCAGACCCCCTTAATTTTTCAAAGTTATAAATAAAATTAGGTCTGAGAGTGCCATTTCAGGCCATTTAGAGGTGCCATAATCAAACATTTTCTTATCTCAGCCCCAACCATGGTGGGGCTGAGATCGTGTAGACTCTCCATCTGTCAAAGTCCCCTGGCTCCCCCCGTCAATTTCGAATTTCTGGATCCGCCACTGGATATACACTTTTTTTCAAAAACCACTAAAATTTTGCTCAGACTCAGTGTTCTTGATTTTTGGCCGATTTCAAGCTCAAAATATATTTTGTTCTGATTTTTACACAGTTTTCAAACATACAAATTATTATTGTACACTTATACACTGTACTGGAATGTAGGTAAAAGTGGCCCTGGAAAAAGTACACCTATCGTAGGCCTCTGTTTTGCATAGTCGCACCTAAACATAGGGTACAGATATTTGTTTTTCTAGTTTTTTAAAATAAAAATCTCATTTGACATTTTACCTCAGCCTCAATTTGTTCTTATTTTGTTCTTAATTTTTATGCAAATTCAGCCTCAGTGTTCTTATAAAATGTGTTCTTATAAAAAAAAAAAAGTGTACAGGTATACTTGGTATCGAATAAGATCACCAATGTATTGGCTATAGCGGTCGCTAACTAGACTACGGTTCATGATGTAATAAAAATAATTAGGCATGATGTAATAAAAATAATTAGGCATTATAAACCAGGGTTTTAGTGTTTTGCGTGTTCTCTTGATGTAGAAGGTACTTTTGATGCTATTCCTCATTATAACGTATTTTTGGAAACCTAACTGTTAATGTTTTCTCAATCTATTTTTACAGATTTGTTAAAATGTAGGACTATAAAAGTAGTTAGATTTAGACAGCGCTAGGTTGGACTTGGATAGGTACCAGATATACCATTGATATCCCCAATGAGGTACTGTACCTCCTTGAATAAATCAGTGACACGCTTGGTGATCCGTTTAATTGTATTGGTCGACTCCGCTGGTAAATGGAACAATCCACTTCCATCCCATCCCATTCCATTCCCGTTTCACTCTCAATTCGGAACAGAAGCCATCTGTCCTTCTTGGATGTGTTACTAATCCATCATGCTTCCTATATTCCTGCTGGTGTTGCTTATTTCGAGGTAAGTATTTTCTTCAACAAACTTCAAACTTGGGTGCTTATATATTTTTTTAAAGCTTTTGGGTTGAAACTCCCAAAAGGCCCACTATAGTACATGTTTATAGAGTTCATAAAATACCTCAAATTGATGTGTTCACTCAGGGAGGTGATATTTAAACTGTTAGTGTAGCAACCTGGCACCCAACACTCGTTGTCTATAGTACTACTACTAGTAGTACTAGCTTGTACTAGTAGTACTAGCTTTGCTTGGACTTACTACATCTGGCAAGCGTAAAACTCATCTTTTGAATGTTAATGTTGTTCTATAATGATATTATGAAAATATATGAATTCGTGACTACATTTCGTGACATCAATATTTTTAAAAAATTACACTTTATTCGTTATTTCCATCCCTTACGTAATTTTCGTATTGTGAGTATTTTTTTACAGACAGAAGGCATATTTCTCATGACTCATGTGTTTGGTATGAATGGCCTACTTGATAAACATAATTTTTTTTAAAGTGATGACATAAAGAAATAGATATATTTCTTAAACAATTCAAGTTAGAAAATATTATTCCTTTGTGTGGTTTACTAACTATATTGAACAGCTTACTCATCTATCTACCCATGATTTACGAAACCCCATGTTGTTAAATTTTATTGACCTGACCAGTAACTGTGCCAGTCTGCTTGGCCTTTGGAAGAAATGTTACACCCACTTACAATTACACATGTTCTGTCCAACATGTGTTCCCATTATCGCAGTTTCATGTTACCCTTGATTGAGCCGTATGAAAAGATAAGGATAATAGAATACTGTACTGTAGTTTCTTCCGTTCCTTCACAGGAAGGTTACGTTCAAGTACAGTACAGTATTTTTAAAAATCAATATTATAAAAATACTGGTTCATCAATAAAAGACCCACTGCACGTGACAAAAAAAATGTTGGGAAACCTCTAACTAAAATGAAATAACCATTGTTCAATTGCTCATAAAAATTAAAAGACAAAAAATGTCAGCTTCCATTCCATTTAACGAGCAGAAACAAATATGAAAAAAATAACATCAATATAAAAATCCTTTAATTGTGTACCAACCAAATATATTACGGGTCTATAAACATTTGTTTGAACGTTTGCATGGCGAAGTAATAATATATGCTTGTGGTACACTACGTAGATAGTTCTCAAAAAGAACTGTTGTTGTTGGTTGAGAAAATCTCGACGTTTTGGTTGTGTTGTTTCAATCGTCTTCATGAGAATAGTATCGGTAGAAATCCCAAAACAGTGAAATACTTATAGGCCTATTTAAGGTCTAACATTTCAATCAAAATTTATGCGTGTTTTTTAATTGACGAGGAAAATATTATTTTTGTTCGTTTTTTAATTGGAAAGCTATTAACATATGTTCAAAGTTAAGCAATTCAAATAAGAATTGGATTTTTGTTTTCATTGATATTGCTTATAACAGACATTTAGACCCTATTAAAACACTGTCGTTAATTTTTGTACAGACGACAAAACAGATAACTATATTATTAAGTTACAACAGAGGTACATATATTATTTATTAATAAGGTATTTAATATCTATGTGACTACGTAAATGTAAATCTAAATTCAAGGCATTAGATATTTTACTTTTGAAGCGGTGTTTTGAGAGGAATCCACCCATTCGACAAGCTCCCGTCCCGTCGAACGAGGTCATCAATGGAACGTCGAGAATGTGATATTATATTTCTCTTTGCCATTGGCCACGAGAGTTTATTTAAACTTATTAACCTAGGTTATTCAAGTGGGAAACATTTTACGCTTTGGATTGATAAAACTTTCGCCAGCTATGAAACTAATATACGAGAAACAAGTTATTGTATGTGTTGGCTTTTTTTTTTAAAATAAAAGAACAATGATACTGTAGATAAGAAAATTTAATAGATTCTGTTTATCTCTGTGAGTTCCGACAAAAGGAAAGAGAAATTAATAAACCTTTATGAATTAATGAAATCGTCATTATGTCATTAGCGACCGTGCTTCTAATACCGTATTTATTTGAATAAACACCCCCGGGGCGTTTATTGTTGAGAAGGGTTTTTATAGTGGGGCGTTTATTCGGGGAAGGCGTTTATTTATTTTGATGTAAAATTGATACGTATATAAAATAAACGCCCCTTAATTTCACTGTAAATGAGGAACTACAGCACAGAGACTTAATGATCCCAACCAGGTTAGAAAAAAATGTAATTCTGCTGGAGTAGAACATTAATAGAATGTGTTGAGAATGATGTTCTTGGTCATTTAATGTTTTGTCCACAGTCACTTATGGGTGTGTTTATGCGATGAAAAAATAAACGCCCCGCCCGGTGCGTTTTTGAGGGAGGCGTTCATTCCAAATGAGATGGAGGGGAGTTTATTCGAATAAATACGGTACACTTTTTTTTTTTTATAAAAACACATTTTATAAGAACACTGAGGCTGAAATTGCTTAAAAATTAAGAACAAATTGAGGATGAGGTAAAATGTCAAATGAGGTTTCTGAAAAACCAAAAAATATCTGTACCTTATGTGCAGTAATGTAGGTGTGACTATGTAATACCCCCTATAATCAGGTGTACTGTCATTTGGGGCCATTTTTACCAGGCCTTTTTTCTGGGGCAATTTTTTTTTGCTGTACAATAATAATTTTCTATGTTTGAAAAGTGTGTAAAATAAGAACAAATTAAGAACATTTTGAGCCTGAAATCGGCCAAAAAATAAGAACACTGAGCCTGGGCAAAATTTTACTGGTTCTTATAAAAAAAAAATAATCGTCAATAAATTCGTCATCATCGTTCGTCGTTGTAGTCTTTTATTATTTTCATGTTGTATGTCGAAACAAATCATACCGTACTGTATGCATGTAGGGATATGTACGGATAGGCCTATTTATAACGCATAAAGGAATTGAATTGCATTTTCCATGATAAGTTTTTCCCATGTCGCCTTGATGACTTTACAAAGGTAAAATTCTCTGGTTTCCGATACTTCACTATGCCAGAAAGTCATGACATGATGAGGCTATCAGTTCTATTAATATAATGCTATAAGTAACAATATCCTTAATCCATGCTTGAGCACTCGGAGTTGTAATATGATCCATGACCTTGGTAAGTACCTTAAGGGATTTAGATAGCATTATTGATAATCGATCTATGTTATATAATAATGCTTCAAATAAGTTTTAAGTGGATAATAAGGGTTTAGAAAAACATATAAGGTCTTATAATAGATACAGGGAACAGGCGTCAACATCCTTTTAATGTGTTTAGAACGTCCTGTTCCGTGTTAAAAAAGTTTGGATTGTCCATTGAACACTAACAATATAGAACATCATGGTACTGTATCCCAGATTTTACATTTTGATCAGCAAATATGATTTAATGTTCGTAATAATAGAACTATATATAAAATGAGAACAAAACTGTATTTTTATTTTTTATTTTTTTACGAGCTTTCGCTAATTCTAGACCCTCACCTACACTATGCAACTCGACCACTGGGCCTGACCCCCTGTAAGAGGCCTGGGCCACTGGTGACAAAATTCTCAGACTGGCTATCCACAACTCACCTTTTATATCGACCAGGCAGGGGATTCACAGGCTGCCCCTACACAGCAGTTGCGTGTCCAGCATTTATTCAACCCCGGAGTTCAGGGTCGTCGCTCTCATTGGCCCTGACTGTACTTAGAACGTATGTTTTGACCATGGAGTACATGGACGTATAATTAGTTCGTGATTAGTTAACAGGTAGTTGAACTCAATAAATGTGCGAAGGTGTAAAATTACTATTGGTTTGGTTTCCATGAAGATAAGTAATATCCCATGCTTTGACTTGTTCATGGTAGTTGTGCCATGGTTGTGGTAGTAGTAGTACCATCTGCTCAATGGTAGTACTGTACCACATTATCCTTAGGCCTGGACTATACCTAACCCTTATTATTTAAGGCGCAGAAATGACAATAGACCTGTTACTATTAATGAAAGGGCATAATTGAATATAAATTTCAGATTAGGCCAAAAAATACAGTACTTGCTTAGCGTCACCGCCCGACCCTGATTTTCTAGCCGCCTATTTATTTATTTTTTTTGTAAAAAAAAGTGATGAAAATGCCGAGAATAGACGAAAAACGATCGTATTTTTCATCTTCAGCACAGGAAACAAGTAGAGATAGGAACTCTGAAACAAGATGTGTAGTGCGCCACCAACATTACAAGTGTATTTTTTCCTGCACATAAGTTGCGTAGTAATTGGCTTACTACCTTAGACCATCCTTTGACCTAGCAATAGGCTGAAGCTACCTGCAGAAAAGAAATTGATTCCTCACATATAATATATATAAAGTAATAATAATAATAATAATAATAATAATAATAATAATAATAATAATAATAATAATAATAATAATATCGGTAGTATAGTAGGCGTACATGTTTTTTATTTGGTTCTTTTTAGATAATAAACAATGTTTTAAGTATGGTAATAATAATGTACGGTAATATGTAGACAAATAATAGGTTAAGGCAATAGTTTGTTAATGCTGAGCCAATCAGATACCTTTACAAGTTCATGGTTTATATTAGTTAACAGTTGATCAATATTATCTCCTGATAGGAAAAAAGTCGTATCATCAGCGAAAGACACCGTTTTAAGTACATTACTAACCAAATGAATGTCGTTAACATAAATTAGAAACCTCTAGGCAGTTAGCCTACGGATCCCCAATGCGTATTAAAAAATCTTTTGTGTAAAATTTAGTGTCTGTTATGGCCTTTGTCAAAGATTTGGCTTGGCACCAATGCAGTTTTTGAAATCTCTAGGCCTAAGTAAGAAGCCTACATAGTAGGTCCTAGCTAGGCCTACCGCCTAGACAGGCTAGGCCTAGGCCAGCAAAAAAAGAATCTGGCCCCTCCCCCCTGAAAATTTCCAAGCTATAATCAATTTTTTTTTTGGCCTACTTAATGATTTTTACTCATTTTATGAAATATATACAAATTGTGTTTACTTTAATATTTAGACTCTTACCATACATTAATTTAAATGACTCTCATTTAATAATGGTGTAGAATAATCAACGTTTATAGGTTCAGCATGTTTTCGATTGATTCGTGCGGTATCACACACCAGTTTTGGAACACGCACTAAAGCTATAGAAGTCCTTGACCACCCTATTAACTCTTTGATAAGTTGTATTGTACTTTTATAACGTCTCCAAGATCACTGCCTAATCCTGCATGATTAACACCATGTGTTATAGTTATCGCTTGTTGGACATATTCATAATTATACGAACATTTCAAGTCGCATAAATATTAATAATTGTGAAGCAATTTCAACTTATAGTATAGTTCTAGTGACGGGTCCCGATGTGTAAGGAGAGGGATATGGTTATACATGATTACGTATACCGTTTTGACCCTTCACTACTTTGATTAAATATGCGCCGTTGTTTCCCTGTTTTGTTCAGCCAAAAGTTTGGTCCTTTAAAACACTTTTTTAAAACCAAATTTTAATAACTTTTTAAAGAGTTTTTATTCTTTTTTACACACTTTAACTAATACTTGGAATTCATTCTAAAATTATTTTTGGAATATTAACTGTTTCATGATCGAACAAATCCTTTGTAAATTTAATATTGTGTGTTTATAAATTGCATATTTATGCTGTAAAGTTTGCCATTTCGAGAATAGATAAAGATTTGAATTGGAAAAAAAGACACATAACTAAGGCAAGCTTGTACACAACCATAGTCTTATTTTTTATGGCTCCATTGTACAAATGAATATGCTTGCCCACGTGTTAGAACGTCATGAAGGTTTGTGGTAAGTTATCAATGGACTTGGATATGGAATACGCCTAACTACCATTAATTTAAAGGTGCGTACGCACCCGCCCCCCCCCCCCCCCCCAATCGAAAAACGTCCACAATATTATAACAAAAAAAAATGTGACCTTGTTCCCAGAATCATTATAAAATGAATCACATAACAGTACAGTATTAAGATTGTATGAATGTACAAATGAGTTACAATAAGAATACTAATTTTCATTTTAAATTAATCATAGAGAATAATCAGTGCATCTCTGGACGAATCGAGGTGGTGTAACATGATAAACAAGCGCCTTGTATTAGTTAATTGCATAAACAACTTAGGCAAGTACACCTTTTTTTTATAAGAGAACCAGTACAATTTTGTCCAGGCTCAGTGTTCTTATATTTTTTGTGCCGATTTCAGGCTCAAAGTATTCATATTTTGTTCTTATTTTAACATACTTTTTAAACATACATTATTATTCTACAGCAGTGTATTCTGTACTGTATTATAGTACTGTACTGTCAGTGTACACAAACTGCAAATAAGGTACTGGTAAGGCATTTTATCTTAGCCTTAATTTATTCTTATTTTGTTCTTAATTTTCCCGCAATTTCGACAGCCTCATTCTTCTTATAAAATGTGCTCTTATAAAAAAATGTAAGTGATGTTGCTATTAAAACGTACAACGTTACTCGAATCATGATGATCCTTTTATACAGTATACCCCGTCACGGGTTCAATGGATAGATAGCGTATACATACAGTATAATTATGCTTATAAACTGTACCTCTGTATATGTTTTCTGTCGATGCCAAGAATAAAAATGTTTACAGTCGCTTTTAATCCACTCTTTATATCAAACTTTGCTATTATTCATTTAAAAGCAGAATTGATTTTGAATTTTTATTCGTAATGGTTACGAATTTATACAGTAGTATTTTTCATTTGAGAAACAATTTGCTTGTTGCTCCATGTCCTCCACTGGTAATTTTTTGATAGGCCCTATCGCTGTGTTCACAGACATATAGAGATTAACATGATAAAATGCCTTCAAATTAGTCTACTAGGACGTAAGAAAGCAAATTTTTCTGGGGTCTTCGGCCCCTGGACCCCGACCGGGGGCCCTCGCCGGCCCCCTGGCCCCAGCCTGGTTGCTCGCTGCGCTCGCAAAACGCACCCCTCCCCCCCATTCAAAAAGCTGAATACGGGCCTGGGTGGGGGTGCGTATGCTTAACTAATAGTAGACAAAAAAGAACGAACCGGCAACCCTTGCTTAGTTCTCTTGTAAGTACGTCAGATATCATTGAAATGTTAATAGATAATGATAATGTAACTTATCGAACCAATGATGGTAATTAAAATTTAAAATGATGCTTTTGTAAATAATAAAGAACTCTCTAACAAAAGTATACTGTATATAGGTGTGTAGTTACTGTAGTACTATAAGAATTGTTGGGTATTTTGTTTCATCACCAGGAATACTGTACTTTATTAATTGTAGCGAATAATGAAGGTGAAGTCACAAAACCAATGTCAAAGAACAAAACCCAAACACAATGTTTGCCAGACAAGCAGCTGTTTTCATTATTCTAACCTTTCAATGATTAGCTTCTTATATGAGATACTTTAAATAAATTACCAATGAAGTACAGACGTGACAGTGGTTGATACGTCTATCAAAAAAAAAAAAACGGTAACGGAAATGTGAGGATTATGGAAAGGTGACAGTCGGAATTAAAGTGGTTATACAGATGGTATGGTAGAACAAAGAACTGTAATGTTTAAAGAGTTGTAAGTTGATAAAAGGTCATGGCTTTTGAATGATGTAAATAAGCATGGAGGTGTTATAAGCCAAAGGGTTACATACCCTTGTTTATGCAGCTAATCATTATGCTCATCAACAACATTCATGCCCAATGGCGGATTCAGAAACAGGAGACGAACCTGTCGAGAGAGGAAGGTTTGGGGAGGTTTCTTACCTATTTTGTAGGGGGTTCCAGAGTGATATGTCCACAGAGAGTTTTATTTTTAATCCGATTACACATTTGGTAATGATTTTTGGTTGCTGCCAGTGACGGTGGCGGGGGCGAGCCCAATTTGCCACTGAAGGAGGAATACCACCTGTAAGATCACACCATCCTGATTCCTCGGCGTCTTTTTTCCCATGCATTTATGCAAAATTATCGAACTCTCGGCCTATACTTTAAAAATAGCCCACATATTTTTTGTTGCAATTCACTTGAATAAATGTCAAGTAATGTAACAGGTTGTTGACTACATCCTCATGGGGCACAAAAAATGCATTACATTTGACGAAACGACAAGACGGAACATCCTAAACTTAAACTATTGAGGGCTTAAATCACTAGGGAAAAAATAAAAATAAAATTTTGTTTTCTTATTTTAGCAAATAATTTTGCCAAAAACATCCAGACGGAGGAGAAAATATTAAATAATATTTAAAAAATTAGCAATTAAATGTATTACTTGCAGATTTTATCTCAAACAATAGGCCTAGTAACAGACCCGTAGGCAGGGGGATGCAGAGGGTGCGGACGCACCCCCCCCCCCATTCCAAAATATCGACATTTTAAAACCTATGATTTCACAAAATCTTTCCTAATTATCACAAAAGGCTATAGCATGCATTGCATTATATATTTGCCATCTTATCTAACCGTTGATTTTTAATAATGTGGTATGAAATTAGTTAGAAATTGATTGCCTCCGGTGATTGCAGATTGATCTATATAATATGAAGAATGTTATCTATAGGCCTGCAGATGTACAGAACATAATAACGTTACTTTTTCAGGTCCCAAAAACACCCAAATTAATGAAAATTTAAATGAAATATTAATATAAAATTAATATTCATCTATTATGTAAGACCCTCAAAATGCTACTTTGTCTCTTTTCTCACAAACCCTCTCCAGGGCTCTGCCCCTGGACCACCAAATTTCAAAAAGTCCACTTTTTAAAACCTACTATTTCTCTAAAATCGTTCCTAATTATCGCCAAATGCTATAGTAGGCCTATGCATTACATTTTTTGCCCGCTCTTCTACCGTTGATTTTTAATAATGTGCTACGAAATCTGTTGGAAATTATCAACTCAAGTGATTGTAGGCCTACAGATGTAAAGGACATGAAAAAATATAATTTCACAGTGGTGGATTCAAGTGGGAGAGCCCCCTAAAATTATAAAAGAAATGGAGAAAAAAAAATCATAATTAAAGTTTGTCTGAGAGTGCCATTTCCGGCCACTTTGAAGTGCCATAATCATAAATTGTCTAACCTCAGCCCCAACCATGGAAGGTCCACTTCGGTTGCAAAACGCACCTCCCCATCGAAAATCCTGCCTACGGGCCTGTAACTCAAGCACAACATGTTATTAATTAATTTTAACAATATGTTTGTAGGAGAGTACAGTGTGGTCAATGAGGAACCCCCGGAATCTATGACAATTTAGGGATTTGAAATTCGATTATTTAATCGACCGAAGTTAGAATCTAATAACAGCCTTAAAAATATATAGCATTTTCACCTCAAATTTGTGTTTTCCCCCGATGTGGGAAGATGTCTCACTGGAGTGATTCTTTAACATTAGTTCCTATCTTAAATAATATTTTTTTTAATGATTCTGGCATACACGCACTATTAATATATTGAGATAAAAGAAATTTGAAAAATTCAGAAGTACATTATTAGTAGCAAATAGGCCTACTTTTTTTAGTACTAAACAAATTTCAATTCTTGACATAAAAGGTAAATAAAAACGCGAAAAACAAAATGGGTCAATTTTAATAATTATTTTTGTAAAATCTGATCCGTAAACAACTTAAACGAAGTTTGCTACCGGTCTCGTTGACAAATTTGACCTAAATTTCTTACACGAATTGCCAGGAGGTTTACTAGTCAGCTTTGATAATCGATAGGGTTGGGCGATTGCGTGTAATTGTTAACCTTGTAATAAAGTATGTTTTGCTCTCAGGGGAATTTAGTTTGCTCTCTACACTTGCAACGATAACGATAAAAAGCTAAAAAGCAATTTTCCATATTGAAAATAAAAGAAATAAGAGTTTTTACATGAGGACGATTTGATAACGACTTATCGTGTATACAATAAAAAATAATTTCACAAACCAATTGAAATGACGTCATAATCATTGAAAAACGAAAAAAATCGTAGTAGTAACAATAATTTTATCGTTTTTCCATGATTATGACGTCACTTCAAATGAGTTGTCAAAATATTTTGTGTACATGATAAATCGTTATCGAATCGTCCAAATGTAAAAACTCCGGTTATTTCTTTTATTTTCTATATGAACAATTGATTTTTAGGTTTTTATCGTTATCGTTACAAGTACTGTATAAACAGGCATTTAAAATCACCCCGGGCGACGGTCCTAATTCGGCGTACGCAATTCCACGCACGTGTGTGGTACGTCTCATATTGTTAGACCTTCGTCGCCGACGCGATTCCATGGATAACGTAACGCGACGAGGCGCACGTAACGGTTTTCCAGGCCCGTAGCGTGGGGGTTACGACGAACCGTCCAAAAACTGAAGAAGGTCCGCATTTAAAAACTTAAAAACGAAAAATTGATATTCGTAGATAATGTTCTCCGGAGTAACGGAGATCATACAAGCTGGAAGTATTTCAAGTCGGCATTTCTTAACCTTTCTCAGCTAACAATATTACGTTATTGTATAATGGTTTCCAAAGGGTCCACTTCCCACTGAAACGAACCTCCCACCAAGTCACGCTACGGGCCTCCACAAGGCATCGTGTGCCCGGTTAGTTAACATAAATTTAATTCCATTCGGGATAGACTCCATGGATTGTCACGCGGGAAAGACCCGGTGAAAGAACTGTCTTTGGTTAGAGATGACTTTGAAGGGAAAAAAAAAATCTCCGTGGTGGTTTACAGATAGCCCTGACGTTAAAGTCAGGCTCAGGAGAAAAAAAAAATTTTTGATATGTTGTAGAACTGATTTTTCTAAGACAGAAAAAAGTTGTTTGACGAAAAACTGGGGAACGGTGAATGAGATACAGATTTTTTTAATATTTAAAAACTGGGAGAATAAGGTGTAAAAATGGGCAGTTATGCCCCTTTTCCCCCAGTTTTTAAATATTAAAAAATCTGTATCTCATTCACCGTTCCCCAGTTTTTCGTCAAACAACTTTTTTCTGTCTTAGAAAAATCAGTTCTACAACATATCAAAAAATTGTTTTCCTCCGGAGCCTGACTTTAAAACTTACATTCTCTTCATAATCTTATAATTTCCGTACTCTTTCTCTGAGCCAGTTTTATATTTATGGTTTTTACTGATTGACAATGCTTTGTTACAGCACGTCGGCCAAGTCATGCGAGAAGGTAATTAACTTCAAGAAGCAACCAAGTGAAGGCAGACTCGTTCAGGAATTCTCCGGCGATGAGACTGATTGTGTTTTCAGGTTTATAGCGCCATCACACAAACATGTTGTTATTGGTATACTTGAACTGGACATTTTCTCGCCAGATGCCACAGAGCGCGACCAATGCAAATTACGGTTGAATGTCAGAGACACACCATCCAACGGAAAAAGACATCTCTTGCGTGGCTATTGCGACAACGATCACATTAGGTTACCGCACTTTTTTCGGTCTTCCGAATCAAGAATGCAACTTGTGTACAAAGGTGAAGCAAGCCGCACTGACGGTCGTCTTGAGGTTCAATATGCATTTGTAGATCATCCTCATGAATATATTAAGAGCTTGGAAAAATTATACACAACCCCATCAACTATAATTGGTAAGTTATTTACATGTTCAGAATAGAAACACATTTTTATTAAATAATATAAATAATACATAGGGATGGTTGAGTACACGAACGTTTTCGGGCATCACCCTTCATCAGGTATACCAGAGAACAGTGAAATTACACTGTTCCCTGGGTATACGTACAGATATCATAAATAAATACGAGTATATATAAATATAATGCGGACGTAAGATGAGTGATATTAGAAACATAGGATCGTAATAAAACAAAGGTAGGGTAGCGTGGATATGAAAGCTTAAACAACCTTAAGGGCGTAGTTAATAATAATAAACTAGCCAATCAGATTGAGTGGTATTGTAAGATATAGAACTACTGTATAAGATTTAAAAAAATAATAAACCAAGATAATAACAAGATTATAACAACCAAGATCAGGCAAAAATGTAATAATAATAATAATAATAATAATAATAATAATAATAATAATAATAATATCAAAATTAATAATAATAATAATAATAAGATTAATAAGAATGATAATGAAGATTTATAAAGCGCCAATGGTGCTCAAGGCGCAGTGTCAATTACACCACAAAATAAACAAAATCCATATAAATTCCCAGAAGAATTTCACGCAGAATCCGTATACCAATTATCCCATCGAGGCAGTGTTGCTCCCCATATAAGTATGCGCAGATACTCAAAGGCAGTATGTTGAGCATCAGCACCTTCCACCCCAGGATAAGCCCAGGGCTCCACTACCGTGCACTGCAAAAAAAGCAACATTGCGTCGACGGGGAAAGTGGTATCAGGTTTTTTTTTTCTTTGTAAAGAATATAAATTTAACAGAGGAACATCAATGTTCTCTATACGCCTCGGTGAAGAGATGCAATTTCAAGGATTTAGATTTAGAGATCTAATATGTTTGACGGAGCATACCTCCATGGACGGAGCAAGGCAAAGCGTTCCAAAGACGTGGAGCAGCAATACTAAAAGCTCTATCCCCGTAAGAGTGATATGACTTAGGTTGATGTTGTTAAATATGTCATATAAATAACTACATAATAATATAGTATAATATATAATAAATTAAACCGTATATATAGGCCTAATGGGTGAAATATGCCTATGAGAGAAGGTTAAATTTTATTCATATATATTATTGTGACTTTCAAATCATTTGAATTATAATTTTGATATTGTTTATCTGGTTTCTAATTAAGATTCATACTTTTAAGACTATATGTTTTTATTTATGCTATGCTTGTTTACTCTTAAGACTGTGTTTTTATTATTACTTTTTATAGTGAACACACTTATTCCGTTGTTCTGTCCGTTTTCTCTCATAGGCTTAGGAATATTTCTCCAGCATCTTGATTATATTGATTATTTCACCCATTATATATACGGTTTATTATATTACATAGTATATTATTATGTATTTATTTATATGACATATTTTGCCTGATTTCGGTTGTTATAATCTTGTTATTACCCGACAAACCCCGCACTTTATTCATGCATTACACAAATAGTTTCATCTTGCTGTATTCCAACATCACTGGCGCATGGTAACAACCAATTAACTGCAGACCATTTCCGGGCACACATTACTCTCCATAACGCAGCACCCCCTAGTTCCGTCACCTCTGGGTTTATTATTTTTTTTTATCTTATACAGTTAGTTCTATATCTTACAGTACCACTCACTCTGATTGGCTAGTTTATTATCGACTACGCCCTTAAGGTATTACTTAAGCTTTCATATCCACGCTACCCTATCTTTGTTTTTTTACGATCATATGTTTCTAATATCACTCATCTTACGCCCGCATTATATTTATATATACTCCTTTTTATTTATATCTGGCAATACCAGAC
>NW_022692348.1:186536-216407 GCF_011630105.1 Anneissia japonica
GAGCACAGAACCACCGTCCACCCATCTTCCTGTAATGTTGCCTTAAGTGCTTATTATAACCGAGTGAACACATAAAAAATGCCTTCTTGAGGGCGTAGCGAGAGGCTGCAGTTTAAGTCCCACCACCAGGCACTTTTTGTCATACAACTGAAAAGGAAGAATTATAACATATTCCTATTCAAGCACTGTTTTTATTAAATACTGTATATCTAAATATACTACTCGGGAATATGGCGTTAAACCAACAGCGTTCAATGTAATTTTAAAATTATAGTAACCAATACCGCAAAGCATTTTTCAAACAATAAACTGAAAGTAGTAAATTTCAATGAAAAGTAAATGTATGGATATTAATTTACGATTTTGATTGCTTTTTAGCTAATTAGGTCCTACTCTTATAGCCAAAGTAAATGTTGAAGCAACCACTACAAAAGGTAGGACCTAATTAGCCAAAAAGAAATCAAATGAGTTATAAATTAATCCTCAATACAATTACGGAGCGTTAATTTCAAAATTACATTGAACACTGTTGGTTTGAAAAAGCTGATGATTGTTGCTATATAAATCAGAAATGCGTAACATTTTCGTTGGTAAATTTACCCAAGGCACATAGCAATTTTAACTGAGTAAATATTGCCCAGGAAAAAAAGCCAAGCTGTTTTCCTGAACAGAAAAATCCAATGCGAACACTGGACTTGGTTAAATCTTTGAGAGCGCATGCTAACACCTGTCTCTTATACACATCTAGATGTGTATAAGAGACAGGCTTATCTCATCGTTCCTTTCTAATCGTATGCACCAGTCTGCCGATTTATTTGTTGTATTGTTGAATTTGGTATGAGAATATGCATATTTTAGTTTTTTAGGAAGGTTTTGATGGCAACATTTATACATTTCAATTTAATTTATTTTGATCGTTCTTTTTTAAATGTTAATTTTTGTTTATATATTTTTATATATTCAATGTGAAGTGCTGTATAAATTTAAATTTTAATAAATTTTAAATATAATCTATTGTGTGGTATTATTGGTGTAATGTTACTGACTCGGTCCCTTAGCTTTTTAGCCCTCTATTAAATAAATAAATAAATAGTAAAAACGACTGTTAGGCTATCTTTATTAGGCCTGGTTAAGATTGTATATCTATATTTGAATAGTTTTTTAAAAAGGGCCTTCTCAAGTTGGTCAGTGCTGTTAGAGTCACTCTCTCAAAATATTGTTGAATATACAACACGATCACTTTGGCCAAACTCTCTCTATCTACGGCTCTGATGATACGCCACTGGTAGCGCCACCATGCGGCGCTATACAATCTTTGGCAGTACCATATGGGCAGTACTCATTGCGGTAAAATTAAAAGAGGAGTAGTACGCCACCATGCGGCGCTATACAATCTTTGGCAGTACTCATTGCGGTAAAATTAAAAGAGGAGTAGTAGGCCTTATCAGATTCTTATTTATAAAAAGTTTACAGCAAGGAGAGTATACCACCCTAGGCTATGCCTAGTTGTGCAAAGTTTGTCTTCGCAACACACTAACTGACTTTTTATGCTTGACTAGGCCTAGGGTAGACCTCCTAGCTAGGCTAAGATCATCCGAAGAAATTGCTAGTAATAGTATGATTCGTGTTTTTTGTAGATGGGCCAAGTCACTGTTTCAGTAATTGTTAAATTATTATTATCATTATTTTTTTTAGGCCTAGGCCTAGTCTTTTTTTAGGTACTGTCTGTAGGAGAACTAACCAAGGACTAGGCCTAAGCCGCTAGTAATAAATACTCTTGGTAGGTAGCCTAGGTCAAGGTAGGTTAGTTAGTGTGTCGTGATTTACTAAATTGGACCTAAAATTGAACTAGGCCTTGGCCTAAGCTTAGTTAGCTAGCCTAGGCCTAGAGGCATAGGCCTATTATAGTATATTATGTCATGCCATGTTGATTTTACTTAGGCCCCTGGCCTAAGTTCGATGTTGTCTAGGCTAGGCCTGCACTAGACACTTTAAGCAAGAGGATGGGGTGCCATCGACAACTGCAATTCAGGTTAAGCGCCCAAGTGTTTACTACGTTCTTCACGCTCTGATGAGCACAGAACCACCGTCCACCCATCTTCTTGTAATGTTGCCTTAAAAACGTGCCTATTATAACCGAGTGAACACATAAAAAAATGCCTTCTTGAGGGCGTAGCGAGAGGCTGCAGTTCAAGTCCCACCACCAGACACTTTTTTTCATACAACTGAAAAGGAAGTTTTTGTTGAAGGTCTAGGCCTAGCATTGTTTGATACAATTATAACATATTCCTATTCAAGCACTGTTTTTATTAAATATATCTAAATATACTACTCAGGAATATGGCGTTAAACCAACAGCGTTCAATGTAATTTTAAAATTATAGTAACCAATACCGCAAAGCATTTTTCAAACAATAAACTGAAAGTAGTAAATTTCAATGAAAAGTAAATGTATGGATATTAATTTACGATTTTGATTGCTTTTTAGCTAATTAGGTCCTACTCTTATAGCCAAAGTAAATGTTGAAGCAACCACTACAAAAGGTAGGACCTAATTAGCCAAAAAGAAATCAAATGAGTTATAAATTAATCCTCAATACAATTACGGAGCGTTAATTTCAAAATTACATTGAACACTGTTGGTTTGAAAAAGCTGATGATTGTTGCTATATAAATCAGAAATGCGTAACATTTTCGTTGGTAAATTTACCCAAGGCACATAGCAATTTTAACTGAGTAAATATTGCCCAGGAAAAAAAGCCAAGCTGTTTTCCTGAACAGAAAAATCCAATGCGAACACTGGACTTGGTTAAATCTTTGAGAGCGCATGCTAACACTGTGCGCACAACTATATTTTACACAGCACCATTATGTATCAATAGTTAAATATTATTATTAATTATTATTATTACTATTATTATTATTATTATTATTGTGAAAATTTGAAATTAAAAAAAATTATTTTTGTTCATTAAAAATAGAAGCAGCTACTACAGAGACTGTCGTAGATGAGAGTGTGACTCAAGTAGGGATTGAACCAACCACTGTGGAAGGTTAGTGATGGAATAATCACTAAACTACTATTTTTATACTCTAGTGGGAAGGGGCTAAATATTGTATACAGTACACTCAATTGTAAAACTGTTCTCAAATTGACATTTAGTAGTTACAGTACTCTTCTAGGACGAGGGAGTCACAGAAAAGAGTATGTTTTATATTCATCAAAATGATCATCCTACTTCACAATGTATTTACTTTATTTAGCTACTCTTAATCATTAATTATTTAATTCCTAATTAGAATCAGATAAATGTAACATCATTGTCTGTTATGTGTAACAATGTAAACAATTTCAGTTTCTCTTCTTTCATCTGTTGTGCATGATACAGGTAAGAACATATATTAATCTAAGGATATATTTGATATTCAGTTTTCCTTCTTAGATGCTATTAAACAGTTTTTTACCCTGAGATGATTCCGAGTAAACAGGCTCCTTGCATCCATTTGACATAAGATTTATTTACTCAGCATTCATTAATCTAATATTGTCGTATAAAATGACATCAAATCCTAGGCAATGTGTTTTATAAATCCTGTGAAGCAGGAAACTCATATATTTTTTAATTTAATTTGGTTATTTAACATTTTTAGAAGAGAGTGAAGTAGCACCTACAAAAGATGTAGATGTTGATGTTGTGACAGAGCTAGCAGCAGTGGAACCAACTACTGTAGAAGGTAAGAACAACATAGCTGAGTTAAGCATTCACTCTGAGATTCAGATTCAATAGAAAATGTATGATAAGACAGTCTTGTTCAGAGTTCCAGTAGCCATGGTATGAAACACAATGTTTTGATTAAGTATGTATGAAAGCTTACATTGTCAGGACATTCAGTCAACTAATCAATCTTGATCGATCATTTAATCAATCAATAATCAATCCATCAAATAATGCAAACAATCAATCAGTCAGTTGACCAAAATCTCTCCTTTTAGAGTAATTATTGCAAGCTGATTACTTTATTGTTATCACAATTATTTTATATGCTTTACAGTAAATTTACGTTCTTTGTCTGTCTCTTAAACATTCATTGTTTGATACCTAATTACCTGTAAAATCGGATAAATGTGGTGCTTTTCATTTTTAATATGATTTACAGTTAATTAACTTTATTTTTTTCTTAAACATTATTTGTTTCATTCCTAATTAGAATCGGATAAATGTGGCATCATTATCTGTTATGTGTATTGTGAAGCTGGATATGTCAAAGATGAGAACGGTTGCCACACCTGTACTTGTATACCAGGTAAGAACGTACATTAACTGACGTAAACAATTTCAGTTCTCTTCTTACATCTCTTGTGCGTAATGTAAACCAAGTAAAAACGTACATTAACTTAAGTATATATCTCATGTTCCCCTCCCTTCTTCGTATTCCTAGTCGAGTAATTTTGTTTTTGAAAGAATACATCTGTACAGGTATAGTACTTAAACCATTTGTTGCTCCACCAACTGAAATATGGGGCCATATTGTTTTATTTCTTTGGATTTTCTAACTTGGAAACATTTTCTCAAAGTATGCTGTCATATGAAATGAATCATGTAAAACAGGGGAAATTTAAATATTTTAAATTTAATTTGGTTATTTAACATTTTTAGAGAGTGAAGTAGCACCAACAAAAGATGCAGATGTTGAAGTTGTGACAGAGCTAGCGGCAGTGGAACCAACTACTGTAGAAGGTAAGAACAACATAGCTGAGTTAAGCATTTATTCTGAGATTCAGATTCAATAGAAAATGTATAAGACAGTCTTGTTCAGAGTTCCAATAGCCATAAAATGAAACACGATATTTTGATCAATTGTGTATGAAAGTTTACACTATCAGAACATAGAGTCGACCAATAAATATATCAATCGATCGATCAATTGATCGATTATCTATCAATCAATCAATTAATAATCAATCTGCCAAATAATGCAACCAATAAATTTATCAATCAATGATTATTGCAAGCAGATTAATTTATTGTTATCAGAATTATCATAGGCAAGACTTTTTATTCCTTGGTTTGCGTACTTATTATTGGAGGAGGGCGGAATAAAAATAAAATTTTTTTTTCTTATTTCGCAAATAGTTTTGCCAATATTATCCAGACAGAAGAGAAAATTAAAAAAAAAAAAATTATTGGTGAATGTAAAATAGGATGTTCAAATGCTTCAAATTTATATAATTATGAAGAAATATACATATCTTATCTTTAGAGATTTCCAGGCAGTGGAGGGCGTAATAAAAATAAGAAAAATTATCATTTTTGTTCTGAAATTTCCACTTTTTCGTGATGGCGGGTGCTCTAATTGGCCAAAAATACAACTTTATTTTTATTTGAAATCATCAATATTTGCATTCAGCAGGTTTGGCTAAACAAGGTATAAAAAAGTCTTGCCTAATGCTTTACAATAAATTGATGTTCTTTGTCGTCTCTTAAACATTAATTGTTTAATTCCTAATTACCTGTAGAATCGGATAAATGTGGCACATTTGTCTGTTATTTGTATTGTCCAGCTGGATATGTCAAAGATGAGAATGGTTGCTACACCTGTAATTGTACACAAGGTACGAACATAGAGTAACTTGCAAATAATATATTTAATGTACATTTTCTGTTTTTGCATCTCCCATGCTTGAACCAAACAAAAATATACATTATAAATATAAATACTTATAAAGAAACATAACTAATGTCTCTTTCTTCATCATATTTAGGAGCTAAATAAATAAATATAAAATAAATTTAAGAAAACAAGTTTCTTTTATTTTGTTTACATTAGTGCCTGATGACTGTGAAGATTTTATCTGTTCTTTTCTCTGCCCTGCTGGTTACTTGAAAGATGAAAATGGTTGTCCTACCTGTAGCTGTGTACCAGGTAAAACTCTTTTCAAAATTCATTATTTTACTTTATATTAACATCAATCACACATCATAACAGGCTTTTTATAATTAGTTAGTAACCAGGATTTACCGGAAGGAAATTTTGTGTGAACAGGCCTCTTGACACCATTTGATCTCATAATGTTAAACAATATAAACAATAAACAGCAAACGGAGGTATAATAGCTTTGTAGTTAAAATACCTACCCTTTAGATTATAGGGCAATGTGCTTGAAACAGAAGAAAACTCAAATAAATTATTATTTAATTTGGTTATTTAACATTTTTAGAAGAGAGTGAAGTAGCACCAACAAAAGATGTCGATGTTGATGTTGTGACAGAGCTAGCGGCAGTGGAACCAACTACTGTAGAAGGTAAGAACAACATAGCTGAGTTAAGCATTTATTCTGAGATTCAGATTCAATAGAAAATGTATGATAAGACAGTCTTGTTCAGAGTTCCAGTAGCCATGGTATGAAACACAATGTTTTGATTAAGTATCTATGAAAGCTTACATTGTCAGGACATTCAGTCAACTAATCAATCTTGATCGATCATTTAATCAATCAATAATCAATCCATCAAATAATGCAAACAATCAATCAGTCAGTTGACCAAAATCTCTCCTTTTAGAGTAATTATTGCAAGCTGATTACTTTATTGTTATCACAATAATTTTATATGCTTTACAGTAAATTGACGTTCTTTGTCTGTCTCTTAAACATTCATTGTTTGATACCTAATTACCTGTAAAATCGGATAAATGTGGTGCTTTTCATTTTCTAACTTGGAAACATTTTTATCAAAGTATGCTGTCATACGAAATGAATCATGTAAAACAGGGGAAATTTAAATATTTTAAATATTTAATTTGGTTATTTAACATTTTTAGAGAGTGAAGTAGCACCAACAAAAGATGCAGATGTTGAAGTTGTGACAGAGCTAGCGGCAGTGGAACCAACTACTGTAGAAGGTAAGAACAACAAAGCTGAGTAAAGCATTCACTCTGAGATTCAGATTCAATAGAAAATGTATAAGACAGTCTTGTTCAGAGTTCCAATAGCCATAGAATGAAACACGATATTTTGATCAATTGTGTATGAAAGTTTACACTATCAGGACATAGAGTCAACCAATAAATCGATCGATCGATCAATTGATCGATTATCTATCAATCAATCAATTAATAATCAATCTGCCAAATAATGCAACCAATTAATTTTTCAATCTTTAACAATCAATGATTATTGCAAGCAGATTAATTTATTGTTATCAGAATTATCATAGGCAAGACTTTTTTTATTCCTTGTTTTGCATACTTATTATCAGAGGAGGGCAGAATAAAAATAAAATTTTTTTTTCTTATTTAGCAAATAGTTTTGCCAATATCATCCAGACAGAAGAGAAAATTAAAAAAAAAAAAAATTATTGGTGAATGTAAAATAGGATGTTCAAATGCTTCAAATTTATATAATTATGAAGAAATATACATATCTTATCTTTAGAGGTTTCAAGGCATTGGAGGGCGTAATAAAAATAAGAAAAACTATCATTTTTTTTCTGAAATTTCCACTTTTCCGTGATGGCGGGTGCTCTAATTGGCCAAAAATACAACTTTATTTTTATTTGAAATCATCAATATTTGCATTCAGCAGGTTTGGCTAAACAAGGTATAAAAAAAGTCTTGCCTTATGCTTTACAATAAATTGATGTTCTTTGTCGTCTCTTAAACATTAATTGTTTAATTCCTAATTACCTGTAGAATCGGATAAATGTGGCACGTTTGTCTGTTATTTGTATTGTCCAGCTGGATATGTCAAAGATGAGAATGGTTGCTACACCTGTAATTGTACACAAGGTACGAACATAGATTAACTTGCAAAGAATATATTTAATGTACATTTTCTGTTTTTGCATCTCCCATGCTTGAACCAAACAAAAATATACATTGTAAATATAAATACTTACAAAGAAACATAACTAATGTCTCTTTCTTCATCATATTTAGGAGCTAAATAAATAAATATAAAATAAATTTAAGAAAACAAGTTTCTTTTATTTTGTTTACATTAGTGCCTGATGACTGTGGAGATTTTATCTGTTCTTTTCTCTGCCCTGCTGGTTACTTGAAAGATGAAAATGGTTGTCCTACCTGTAGCTGTGTACCAGGTAAAACTCTTTTCAAAATTCATTATTTTACTTTATATTAACATCAATCACACATCATAACAGGCTTTTTATAATTAGTTAGGTAATCAGGATTTACAGGAAGGAAATTTTGTGTGAACAGGCCTCTTGACACCATTTGATCTCATAATGTTAAACAATATAAACAATAAACAGCAAACGGAGGTATAATAGCTTTGTAGTTAAAATACCTACCCTTTAGATTATAGGGCAATGTGCTTGAAATTGTGTAAAACAGAGGAAAACTCAAATAAATTATTATTTAATTTGGTTATTTAACATTTTTAGAAGAGAGTGAAGTAGCACCTACAAAAGATGTCGATGTTGATGTTGTGACAGAGCTAGCAGCAGTGGAACCAACTACTGTAGAAGGTAAGAACAACATAGCTGAGTTAAGCATTCACTCTGAGATTCAGATTCAATAGAAAATAGTATGATAAGACAGTCTTGTTCAGAGTTTCAGTAGCCATGGTATGAAACACAATGTTTTGATTAAGTATGTATGAAAGCTTACATTGTCAGGACATTCAGTCAACTAATCAATCTTGATCGATCATTTAATCAATCAATAATCAATCCATCAAATAATGCAAACAATCAATCAGTCAGTTGACCAAAATCTCTCCTTTTGGAGTTATTATTGCAAGCTGATTACTTTATTGTTATCACAATTATTTTATATGCTTTACAGTAAATTGACGTTCTTTCTCTGTCTCTTAAACATTCATTGTTTGATTCCTAATTACCTGTAGAATCGGATAAATGTGGCGCTTTTCATTTTTAATATGATTTACAGTTAATTAACTTTATTTTTTTCTTAAACATTAATTGTTTCATTCCTAATTAGAATCGGATAAATGTGGCATCATTATCTGTTATGTATATTGTGAAGCTGGATATGTCAAAGATAAGAACGGTTGCCACACCTGTACTTGTATACCAGGTAAGAATGTACATTAACTGACGTAAACAATTTCAGTTCTCTTCTTACATCTCTTGTGCGTAATGTAAAGCAGGTAAAAACGTACAGTACATTAACTTAAGTATATATCTCATGTTCCCCTCCCTTCTTCATATTCATAGTTGAGTAATTTTGTTTTAAAAGAATACATCTGTACAGGTATAGTACTTAAACCATTTGTTGCTCCACCAACTGAAATATGGGGCCAAATTGTTTTATTTCTTTGGATTTTCTAACTTGGAAACATTTTTATCAAAGTATGCTGTCATATGAAATGAATCCTGTAAAACAGGGGAAAATTTAAATAATTTAAAAATTTAATTTGGTTATTTAACATTTTTAGAGAGTGAAGTAGCACCAACAAAAGATGCAGATGTTGATGTTGTGACAGAGCTAGCGGCAGTGGAACCAACTACTGTAGAAGGTAAGAACAACATAGCTGAGTTAAGCATTCACTCTGAGATTCAGATTCAATAGAAAATGTATGATAAGACAGTCTTGTTCAGAGTTCCAGTAGCCATGGTATGAAACACAATGTTTTGATTAAGTATCTATGAAAGCTTACATTGTCAGGACATTCAGTCAACTAATCAATCTTGATCGATCATTTAATCAATCAATAATCAATCCATCAAATAATGCAAACAATCAATCAGTCAGTTGACCAAAATCTCTCCTTTTAGAGTAATTATTGCAAGCTGATTACTTTATTGTTATCACAATTATTTTATATGCTTTACAGTAAATTGATGTTCTTTGTCGTCTCTTAAACATTCATTGTTTGATTCTTAATTACCTGTAGAATCGGATAAATGTGGCGCTTTTCATTTTTAATATGATTTACAGTTAATTAAGTTTTTTCTTAAACATTAATTGTTTCATTCCTAATTAGAATCGGATAAATGTGGCATCATTATCTGTTATGTGTATTGTGAAGATGGATATGTCAAAGATGAGAACGGTTGTCACACCTGTACTTGTATACCAGGTAAGAACGTACATTAACTGATGTAAACAATTTCAGTTCTCTTATTACATCTCTTGTGCGTAATGTAAACCAGGTAAAAACGTACATTAACTTAAGTATATATTTGACGTTCCCCTACCTCCTTCATATCTCTAGTTGAGTAATTTTGTTTTAAAAGAATATATCTGTACAGGTATAGTATTTAAACCATTTGGTTGCTCCACTAACTGAAATATGGGCCAAATTGTTTTATTTCTTTGGATTTTCTCACTTGGAAACATTTTTCTTAAGTATGCTGTCATATGAAATTAATCATGTCAGAGGAAAATTAAAATATATATTTTTTTAATTTGGTTATTTAACATTTTTAGAGAGTGAAGTAGCACCAACAAAAGATGCAGATGTTGAAGTTGTGACAGAGCTAACAGCAGTGGAAGCAACTACTGTAGAAGGTAAGAACAATACAGCTGAGTATATGCATTCACTCTGAGATTCAGATTAAATAGAAAATGTATAATGAGACACTCTTGTTTGGAGTTCCAGTAGCCATGGAATGAAACACAGTGTTTGATTAAGTATGTATGAAAGCTTACACTGTCAGGATATTCAGTCAACTAATCAATCTTGATCGATCATTTAATCAATCCATCAAATAATGCAAACAATCAATCAGTCAGTTGACCAAAATCTCTCCTTTTAGAGTAATTATTGCAAGCTGATTACTTTATTGTTATCACAATTATTTTATATGCTTTACAGTAAATTGACGTTCTTTGTCTGTCTCTTAAACATTCATTGTTTGATACCTAATTACCTGTAGAATTGGAAAAATGTGGCGCTTTTCATTTCTAATATGATTAATTGACTTTTTTTCTTAAACATTAATTGTTTCATTCCTAATTAGAATCGGATAAATGTGGCATCATTATCTGTTATGTGTTTTGTGAAGCTGGATATGTCAAAGATGAGAACGGTTGCCACACCTGTACTTGTATAGCAGGTAAGAACGTACATTACTGACGTAAACAATTTCAGTTCTCTTACATCTCTTGTGCGTAATGTAAACCAGGTAAAAACGTACAGTACATTAAATTAAGTATATATTTGACGTTCCTCTCCCTTCTTCATATTCCTAGTCGAGTAATTTTGTTTTAAAAGAATACATCTGTACAGGTATAGTACTTAAACCATTTAAATATTAAGTTGAGCTGTAATAGCCTTGTAGTTTAGATACCTACCCCTCAAACCCTAGGGCAATGTGTTTAGAATCGTGTAAAACAGAGGAAAACTCAAATAAATTATTATTTAACTTGGTTATTTAACTTTTTTAGAAGAGAGTGAAGTAGCACCAACAAAAGATGCAGATGTTGAAGTTGTGACAGAGCTAGCAGCAGTTGAACCAACTACTGTAGAAGGTAAGAACAACAAAGCTGAGTTAAGCATTCACTCTGAGATCAGTGTGTGTCACATTCAATAGAATATATAAGCACTTATCTTGGTCTGAGTTCCAAAAGACATGGAATATACTGTAACACAATGTTTTGATAAGAAAGTATAATACATACTCCAAGTATTGAAATACACGCCATCGTGTTTTGATAAAGTATATATGAAAGTAACATACACCATCAGGACATTCAGTCCACCAATTTATGAATCAATCAATTAATCAATCCACCAAATATCCAATCAATCAATCAATTAATCAATCCACCAAATAACCAACCAATCAATCAATCAGTCAATCAACATGTGTCCTTTGAAACTATGATTATTGCAAGCTGATACTTTCTTCTCATCACAAAAAGGCAACATAAAATGTGGTTACTTGATGTACTCTTGCTGTGATCAGAGATATAAGTCAAATAAATCATTAACATTTCTAGTATGCTTTACAATTAATTTGCTTAATTTTTTTTCTTAAACATTAATTACTTAATTCCTAATTAGAATCGGATAAATGTGGCATCATTATCTGTTACGTGTATTGTGAAGCTGGATATGTCAAAGATGAGAATGGTTGCCACACCTGTGCTTGTAAACAAGGTAACATACATTAACTTTGGTAAATACATATTTGACGTTAAGTTTCTCTTCTTGCATCTCCTGTGCTTAAACCAAACAGTAAAATAGTATATGTAAATATTTTTTGACAAAAAAACTAATGTTTTCCTCCCTTCTTCATATTTCCACCCTCTCCCTTCATATTTAGGAGCTACCTTCATGCTTGAAGGCTCTTCTGATCATACAGCTAGGTTTTTTTTAGTGCGTATCAGTCTGGGTTATATTCTATTTCTATTGTTATTTTTTTTTAAGTTGAGTAATTTTGTTTTAAAAGATTATATCTATACTACGGTGACCCATAAGTGTCACGGCAACAACTTTCGAAGTGTCACAGCCACATTTTCGTAATTCACAGCAACAACATTCGAAACCACACAGCACCCTTTAAAAAGTCATGGCTTACTATTAAAATCCACCGCACACTTTTAAAAACCACGGCACACTTTCAAAATTCATGACAACAACTTTTGAAATGCCACGTCAAACTTTCAAAATCACAACTTCCGCTGTGGAAAGTACAACTTCTGCCGTGAGGTTCACGGCGGAAGTGGTTATCTCACGGCGTAAGTGATAGAAAAGTGGTTTCGATTTTTTGGCCGTGACATTTCGAAAGTTGTTGCCGTGACACTTATGGGCCACCGTACTATACGGACCTTGTCATATCAAATGAAATAATAAACCATTTGAGCTGTAATACCATTGTAGTTAAAATACCTACCCTTCAAATCCTAGGGCAATGTGTTTAGAATCTTGTAAGACAGAGAAAAACTAATAAACTAATAAATTATTATATAATTTGGTTATTTAACATTGTTAGAAGAGAGTGAAGTATCACCTACAAAAGACGCAGATGTTGACGTTGTGACAGAGCTAGCAGCAGTGGAACCAACTACTGTGGAAGGTAAGAACAACACAGCTGAGTTATTAAGCATACACTGTGAGATCAGTGTGTGTTGCATTCAGTAGAAAATGTGCAAGTTGTCTTGGTCTGAGTTCCAAAAGACATGGAATGAAACACAATGATTGGATCAAGTATGTATGAAAATAACATACACTCTCAGGACATTCAGTTGACCAATTAATTAATCAATCAAATTATCAATCAATCAATAAAGCAGTCAACCAAAATCTATCCTTTGAAGTTATGATTATTGCAAACTTATTACAGTAGAACCCCTCATTTACGTACGGCACGGGCCGTAAAATCAGGAATTTATTAAATCGGGGTTCGTAAATGAGGGTTTCTACTGTACTTTCTTGTTATCACAAAAAGGAAACATGAAATTTGGTTACTTGATGTACTCACACTGTGGACAGAGATACAAGTCAAATAAATCATTAACATTTCTAATATGCTTTACAATTATTTGAATTTTTTAATCTTTTTCTTGAACACTAATTGTTTAATTGCTAATTAGAATCGGATAAATGTGGCATCATTATCTGTTATGTGTATTGTGAAGCTGGATATGTCAAAGATGAGAATGGTTGCCACACCTGTACTTGTATACCAGGTAAGAACGTACATTAACTGACGTAAATAATTTACATTCAGTTTCTCTTTGTGCATCTCTTGTGCACAATGTAAACCAAACAAAACAAATAATATGTTAAATAGTTTTTGATAGATTACTTACACCTCCTTCATATTTGGAGTTAACTTTATACTTAAAGGATCTTTCCCTCCAACTACATTTTGTTTTGTGAGTGTCAGGCTGGGTGATGTATTATTTCTATTTCATTATTTTTTTTCTTCTAATTTTAGTAATTGTTTTAATTGAAAAAAAATGTCCATATATTGTTCCAGCAACTGTATTTTCTTGGACATTTATGAAATAATAAAAAGCAAAGCAAGTAGAGCTGTAGTTCCAGTGTAAAGTGCTTAAAATTCTGTAAAACAGACGGATTCTCAAGTGATGAATCATTTAATTTAATTTGGTGGTTACATTTTTTAGAAGAGATAGAATTAGCATACACTCATGAAATTTGTGTGTGTCACATTCAATAAAAAATGTATGATAAATAATAATTATAATGTTATATTTATATAGCGCATATTGCACATTGCCAATATAGGCCAACTGAGAAAATGCAAATAACAATAAAATAAAATAAAAAATAATAATCATAATAACAATGAGACTAAACTGCTCCTATTCCCTAAACTAATTAATGGTTGGTCATTCATTCCGAGGAGCTCATCCGCCCTTTGTTCAGCTATTGGTTTTTCTTGCTGCTGGGTGACCATAAACACCCTCCCCTCAGCAGCCACTAAGACATATCTGAGAGGGTTGTCAGTTTAGTTGCCGATGCTTCGACCGGATGGAGTTTAATGTCGTACCCAGGACGTGCCTAATTACCTTAAGCTAGGCTTAACTACTCTTAAATACAATATATTACTCTTAACTACAATTAGTTTGTGGGTTATTCTTGGTGTGTAATGTTAATTACATTTATGTTAGTATACAAGTGTATTTTCTGAATTACTTACCTGGATAAACGAGGTAAACCTTGTTATCCAGGCAAGTATCTCCCTCATAGACTACCGACATCACAATTGATTTGTGTATTTCAGAAAAAGTTGAAGTAGCACCCACTGAAGTTGAGCCTGTAACAGTTGAAGAGTCTGATAAATGTGGCATTATCATCTGTTATGTGTATTGTCCAAGTGGATATGTAGAAGATGAAAATGGTTGCAATACTTGTGCATGTAAACAAGGTAACATTCAATTTGAATATAGATTTTCATAATGATCATTATTAGTTGAATGAATTTGTATTGAGATATTGTGTAGGAATGGTTGGTACTACGACTTCTGCGTCCATTATATTTTTGTGGACTTATTATTTTGTGGACATTTATCTTGATAACTAACTAGTGTTTTTATCCTTTTATCTAGAATGAAAAACCACCTAAAATGTTAAAATTTAGTCTACTTCTCTTTACCTCTATCCTATTTGAACTAGAAGATTTATTATAACCATGTAATCACTTAACTTTTAAAGTCTTTATGGTGTTGTAAAAGGAATTTGATTGTGTTTTTTAACTTTGGTTATGAATGTGATAAATTGAGTAACTGAAACCATATGTTTGTAGTGATTAAATTTTACTGTATTTTGTTTTGAACAGAGGTTGTAACTAGTGAGCCAGAAACTGAAGACTTGACAGTTGCCCCTGTAGCCAGGTACATACATCACATTTTTTAAGCAGGATACACACCGTGATTCCATTAATGATAATAATGAATAAAGTTTAGATTGCAGTCATATCAATGATCAATGCGCTTCAGAAAATAAATAGCGGAAAAAGCAATATGTGGAAAACTGAGCCAGTAAATATACTACAAACTAACCAGAATTAGAGGAACAAGCTTTACCGCTCCATTTACCAGCACTTTGAAGGCCCGTTGAGGGTCACTTATTCACTTATTGACTACCCAGTCAATCGCCAAATGATGATGCATCATTAAGTTCCCACCGAGAGCAAAGGATTTCGTTGCCTGACGCAATGTATACCCAGCTTAATTGTCTAGAAATTATTTTTGGCTCATAATACTATGATGATGGACGACGAGTGTTGCTGGTACCGTGTTTGCGGGTAGCACAGACACGAAGGGTCCTTTAGGGGTGAAGAAAGTCATTGATCGAGTTCCGGATCAGCAAGTAGACGATAAACAATAATTATGCAGGCTGTTGGTTTAAGCTCCTGGATGAAGAAGGACTAGCCTAGGCCTATACTTCTTGACCAAGCCGATAGCACAAGCACCAACACCAACAGTCAAATTAAATATGTCTTGTCAATAGTTGACAAATATTGGAAGATGATGGGTGGAAGTTGAGGAAATAAGCAAGGAAGAGCTAGACACTCTTTAATCGCCTGGGCCTAGTCCCTAGTTAGTAGGTCTCTAGGCTAGACTAGGAAGTAAGTACTTTTTTAGACCTCGTAGAATCTATGTATGAGGGATGTAAAACAAACATTGACTGCCCTAGATTCAGGGAACGGTGATGTGGAGACTGTAGCCTTTCTTCCCGAGGGGCAATAGATTTCACCATTGCCCTAATGAGCAGTCAATATTTGTATATTATTGTTGCTATATTTTTTCTTAATTTGTTCTTACTTTACCTCAGATGCCTGGCAGCACGTCAAGTAATAGAACGTGGAGATTTCCTCCCTGATTGTGATGAAAATGGAGACTATGAACCTCTACAGTGTCCCCCTGTTGGGGGGTAAGTAGCCATAAATATAATTTTGTATACTGGTCTCCCTCTAATAAAATACCACCTTCTAATTAATGACCACTTCCTGTGGTTCCATATTAATATATGTCTTTTATCTTTTTTATTCTAATTAGAAACCAAAGCTGTTAAAGATTATGGAAACCCCTGTCCCAAAAGTGTGCTTTATTTGGAGGGTGGTATTTATTTGGAGGGAGACCTGTAAATGTGAACTCGGGCAACTGTTGCCCAAGCTTAGATGAATTAAAGTATGGCTTCTAATAGTATACAAATATTTACTGGGTCGAGAAACATAGTACACCCTCCGGATCACCAAGGGCAATAATTTGGAGCTATGACCCAATTAAAATCCCACTAAATATTTGTTTTATATACCACTACATAGATTGTAGGCATTTAATGCGGCTAGGAGGACATGGCTGGAATTATTGCCTGACTTTTAACCAATCAAATGCCTGGAATCTATGTAGTTTGTATATAATACTATACAGTACTGTTGCATTCTAATGCTATTACATATTGTGATTTACACTGGTTTTGAGAGGGTATGTGTCATATATGGTTCCTGTAGGAAATCAATTATTATTGAGGAAATTTTTATTTTAGTATGTTTCCAGAAACTCTGCTGCATGTCTTTACCCTTTTTCCTGTTAAACAGTATAGCCGGGCATTTTTTGCGGCCGACTGTTATGGTTCAACACAGTTTTATGGATCCATTTAAGACAGCATCGCACCATTTAGCGCTCACATGGAGCAGTGTGTGCCTGGCTTTAAACACATAAAGACATCTAGTATACACTAGGTAGTTTTCGCTGCACGACATTAACCTTAACTTTAACATTAGTAGTCAACATGCAACGCGATAACGCCGCCCCTTTTGTAAACAAATCGAAATATGCATGAGCAAACCTGTAAATAACGTACGTCGAGCACGTAAAATCCTGAAATTAATGTACTCCGCAACGCAAGATGAATAAACTATGACGTCATCCGTTAACGTTAAGGTTAACGTCGTGCAGTGTAAACTCCCTATTAGGTCACGTTTAACCTTATTATGTTAATGTTAATTGTTGTGTCTATTTTGTGAATACCTTCCTGGATGAACCAATATGAGCCAGATATTAATTGAACTTACCCACAAGAAATAATGGAATGTGCCTCTTCATTGCAAGATCGGCGATGATTCTCAAGTAAATTTTCAGGCTTATTACGTAACGTTAATGTTTTATATAAACCTGTGTTAAATGATTCCATTATTTTGTGCGGTTAAATTCGATTAGGAATCTGACTTATATCAGTTCATCCAGGTAAGTATCTCACTCATAGACCAACAATGTCACTTCTGATTTGTGTTATTTATTGTCATCTTGTTTGTTGCTGTTAGATGTATTTGTGTAAACAAGTCAACGGGGGAACCAACAGGGTTACCATCTGGTGATCCACCGGTCTGCAACAGTAAGTGATAGCACTAATTTTTAAAGCAATTTTCTGTTTAAATCCTGATTATTTATTTCAGGGGAGTGGGGGGGGGATGGCTGGGAAGAAAGAAATTGATAACCCAAATCGCCTCCGAGGTTATTTTCAGGCGTCTAGAAAATAAAAATTTCACATGGAATCTCTCCGGGCCCCCCAGGGTGGTGCCATCTCGATCATCCCCCTTTCAGACATCTCTGGATTCGCCCTGTAATTCTTATACCATATTCCTATTTTTTTAATTTTATAGTTATTTTATACATGAAATCATTCCTCTGGAACTAATTTTGTTTCTGGAAGTAAATTATGGCATCACTTTCTATATTATGTTTTTATGGACCTTCACTTTTAAACACATAAACTGTTAGTAAAATATCTTCTCGAAATATGGGGCTGTCTCTTATACACATCTAGATGTGTATAAGAGACAGCTATGAACCTCAGGTAGAATAAAACCAAATTTCAAATTAAATTGTGGAACTGCTGATTTAGAAGAATCACATAAGTTGTCAGCAATAAGTAACAGATCAACAACAAATAAAAATATAGTTTTTAGCAATTTACTGACATTTTACTTTGAAAGCCTTTAAATTAGCTGTCGAAATGTTGAGTCCAAGCAGAGAATATAGGATAGTATTAATTAGGGCAGTGGCTATTGTTACACCAGTCTAACATCAATTCTTAATGATTGGATGTAATTGCTGCAATTTAATATATACATGCAATAATATCCAATCAGAATTAGAAATTGGTTTAAGATTGGTGTGACAATAGCCACTGCCATTATCTAAAAATCTATTGGCAGATATTTTTTTTTCAATTTGGTTGAAAATTAATAACTTAATGAAATACAGTACAATCAATGAAATTCAATTTTTCTTTTTGAATTTTCAAATTTATTTAAAGAATTTAGCTGGTGGTGTATGTTTTTTATAGTTTCTTTTTTTTTTTTGTTGGTATCCTAGAATGATGACCACGTTAAATAAATGAATGCATTGGTGTCTTGTGTGTAGAGAAGTCTTCTGCAATCAAGATTATTACACAGTATTATACGTAACTATTATAGGTATTAACACAGAGACTGTTAAGTATCTGTTGTATAATTAATAAGTACTAATTCCTTAATACAATATATTATTATCAGGGAAAAACATGATACCTCTAATGAGCTTTCAAAACTGGTTCCACAAGAAGATACAATATACAATATATATTTTATTGTCTTTCAAAAAAAGAAATTTCCTGTTGCAGTATAAAAACTATAAACATTAATACACTAAAAATACCAAACTTTTGCTAACCTGGTGGTGTTTAGGGCTAATTAAGTATAAATAAGACAGACACAGGTAAGCAGTGCACACCTTTACAAGAGCACTCTGGGATCAAGCAAGAATTATATGTAGGAACTATTTCCATGTTCCACCAAATATACCAATGTTTAATATTTTAAGAGATCTTTGCAACTTACACATTAAGCCGGGCACTTGTGTCATCAGTCACTATTCTATGGAGTATGCAACGCCATTGCATGCCCAATGAATCATTTTTAATGTCCATCCATTTAGACTGTCACCAACAGCAGATGGTGTTGCGTCGTCTAGCGCTCACATCGAGTAGAGTTAGATCAATTGTACGACTCAATTAGTGCCCGTCTTTACACAATGTGTCATTTGATCTGTTTTGTTGATGAAAAATAAGGACACTTATACTTTAATTGTCAAAAGTATTTACAATGACTTAATAATAATAAACAGTACAGTATTACTTATTCGATACCATTGATAAGATGTTTGCATTTGGATAACTAATAATAATAATATTAATAATAATTATTTAATAATAGCAATTTCAGCTTGATATAGCATATCTGCGATATCCTCAATATATCCATGTGATTAGAATTAACAGGAACGGGAAAGAAACGAGAAAAAGAACACATGAAAGAGGAAACAAAACAGACAGAAATAAAGGATTCCGGAGGATCCTATTTTTACTTGATTAATTCATCAAGTATGCAATTTTTGTTTTGCCTGTTGAAAAAGTACTATGCACTTATAAACATATTTACCATGAAAAATTGTAGAATTAGTTAATTATGTATATGTTATTTGTGAAATGTAATGTGTACTTTATGAAATAAAGACTGACACCCTAATGTTAGTATCAATGTTTAGTTTATTGCATTGATGTATTATTGTAAATATACATTGCTAGGCCAAGGAAAGACCGATAGACAGACTAACAACAACTTAAGCATGGGTGTAGATGCACCCCCAATGGCAGCAAATTAGTTCCACTAAGTGGGTTCAAATACTAAAAAGGGATAGCATTCCACATTTGTTTTTCCACCCCACCCGCCCCTTCCACCTAGCCAAAACCGGCCTACACCCCTGTTGAGTGACAACAATGAAGTTTGATGACAGAGACCAACTGAAAGTCATGGAAATGATTACCATATGCAATGTCTACCAAAGACGAAACAGTACAGCAGTTGTGGCCTACGCCTGCTTGCATTCTGTAAATCCTGTGAAATACACATTTTTTTCTTTATTCTTCAAACTTTACATGTAAAATTTGTACAGTACATTAAGATATCTGTACAGTAAGTGCTTAAAACCAGTTGTGGAAAGTGAAAGTCCCTCCGACACTAAAAAATAACAGGTCTACTTAAATATACACTCAGATTAATGTCACCACAAACAACATACAACTATAACAAATTGATAATAAACAGCACAAAGCAATTTTTTTATATATAGCATCGGTGTATTTAAGGAGGTCCCTTTAATTTTTTTGAATTATAAGAAATATGGAGAAAAAAAAGGAAAATGAAGTCTGAGAGTGCACGCCATTTCCATCTAGATTGCTATAATCATAGATTTTCTTACCTCAACCCCAACCATTTTGGGGCTGAGGTGGTATTGACCCACTCTCTCTGAATGTCCCTTTTTGGGCCCCCTATATTTCGAATTTCAGGATCCACCACTGTATAGCCTGGGTTAGCAAGATATGTTTGGGGAAACCTGCAAAGAATAATTATAAATCTAAAATGTAAATCTAAAGAATGCTTTTTGTAGTGCAGGTACCATATTTTATAAACAGGTATAAGGAAGGATAAAATTTTTGCCACAGTGTTCAACATGCAAGGGATCACCATCAGGTTTTATACCACCTTTGAGTTGATTCCAGTGTGTGAGAGGTTCAAAGATAAATTAAAAACAGAATTCAAAATACTAATATCCATCTCAATTGTGCAGGACTTATAAAGGCTACTTTGATTTTTATTTAGGCTCACAACACATGCACCAAGGATTGTCAATAACGAATATATCACTGTCCTAAGTGACAGTTCCTTCATCAGACATACAAACATGCACTTATGATGCTTTACACAAACTAGGAGTGGATTTTTTTTTCCATTGTGAGAAAAAAAAATGAATGAGATACAGATTTTTGAATTTTTAAAAAACTGTGGGAAAACGTGTAAAATTGGGCGGTTACGCCCCTTTTATCCAAAGTTTTTAAATATTTTTGTGCAAAATTGCGTATGGGTGTGGTCCATAACTACTTAGCCGCTGTATTCCACATTGACGGGGTAAAGTGAAATTTACTATAGCATTGGGGTATCCATAGCATCAGGGCAATATCACAGCACCAGGGCTATCCCCTGCTCTTTCAAAAGATGCAGTGGGCAGTGTCGGCTCCAGCGGTGGGGGCAGGGGGTTAAGTCCCCCTACTGGACAGGTCAAGGCCCCCTGCCGGACAGAGCTCGTCGGGCAGTCAGAACATAAAACATATAAAAATAGGCCCACAACAAGCCAACACATGTCTGTCACAGTCTGAGAGTGCCATTTTCAGCCATCTAGATATTGATATTCTTTAAAAAAAATCTCATTTGGGAGGGGGAGCCCCACCTCTCAACCCCTCCCCCCAGCTCGAACCTACAAGCTCATGTCCCCTTGTCGAACAACTTAGCCCCCCCAGAAAATACATCCTAGAGCCGCCACTGGCAGTGGGTTCTTTTTAAGTCATTATCTGAGAAGACCTTGAGCAAGAGGAGTGGTTTAAAAGCAGCGCGGTCGTTGAATGTAGTATCAGTGCCAATGCTTTATAGAGTACCACAGTTGTGTCGTCACAACATCTGGACGTTGGTTACCATTCATTACACCTGAATGACTTCATAATCTTAATGGTTTAGAATAGGCTTTCTGGAATAGGCATTTAAAAAAATAATTTACCATCAAAATGTACTAAAAACACAAAAAGCTCGCATTATATTAGTTATTGATCACACATTTAATCATCAATTAGTATTTACAAAGAAAAATTAAGATACAACTTCTTAATAATTATGTTAGAAATTGGGATCAATGGTTTGTCAGTGGAGAAAATGGCATCAGTTGAACGCTATTTGTGTTGCCGATAGCAACTGAGTAGTATCACGTGGTATCGTGACGTAACACTGTAGTACTCAATAGCTTGGCCACTCCAGTCACCCTCAGACTTTCTAGTCATATGGCCCTTAACCTCATTACCATAGTAATAAATTAAATTTCCCAAATTTTCAGCCACTCTTTATTCATACAGTAATATTATATTTCAATTCTGTTTATTAGAAATTTTAACCTGCACTGATGGATTTCAGCCAGTAGATGGAATTTGCATTGGTATGTTTCTTTTTGTTTTTCATTTAGCACACAAAAACATTTACTTCTGTTTTCCTTATATTCTCCCGTTATATTTTTGTGTAATTTTAACAGATGTTGATGAATGCATAACTGACCCACCATGCCCACCTGACACTACATGTGTGAATAATGTTGGCGGCTATCAATGTATATTCAACCTAGGTAAGAATTTGTTTCTTAAATAATAATGTTTTTTAGAGGAGTCACAATTGATTACAGTGTTGATTTCTATTCTGTGGTGGATTCAAGTGGACCCCAGTTGGCCCCTGTCCCAACCATGGTGTGACTGAGGTGCTGGGCCTTCCATCTGAATTGCTTAATTTCGACATGCTACCAATTTTTCTTATGATGAATTTTCTGAATACGTAAATAATTTTCTTTAAATTAAAAATTCAGCTCCTAAAAATTTTGAACTTTCCCCTTTTGAAATTAATGGCTCCCAGCAACAATGGATGCAAAATCTGTGCATGCAACCGACCACCAGTTAAATGTAATTTTCCAAATTGTTTGTAATGATTGTTTACAATTTACTTTTTTACTTAGAACCAACTTGCCCACCATTTAGCTGTTTAATTTTCTGTGAGCATGGTAACCAAGTAGATGAGAATGGGTGCAAAATCTGTGCATGCAACCCACCACCAGGTAAATGCCATTTCCTCGTCATTGATTTTTTTTTAAAGTGAATATTTAAATTGTAATTTATACCTGTACTATTAATTGTTTTAAATTTATTTTTTTACTTAGAACCAACTTGCCCACCATTTAGCTGTTTAATTTTTTGTGAGCATGGTAACCAAGTAGATGAGAATGGGTGCAAAATCTGTGCATGCAACCCACCACCAGGTATATATCATTTCTTCATTGATTTATTAAAGCGAATATTTAAATTTTACTTTATACTGTAATTTTTAAAAATTTACTTATAACCTACTTACCCACTATTTATTTGTCTAATGTTTTGTGATCAGGGTAACCAAGTATATAGATGAGAATGGATGTAATACATTGTATGTCTGTGCATACAACCCACCACCAGTTAAATGTAATTTTCCACTTCGTTGATTTATCAAAGTGAATACTGTATTTAAATTGTAATTAATGATTGTTTACAAATTACTTTCTTTACTTAGAACCAACTTGCCCACCATTTGTTTGTTTAATTTTCTGTGAACATGGTAACCAAGAGGATGAGAATGGGTGCAAAATCTGTGCATGTAACCCACCACCAGGTAAATTCTATTTCCTCTTCATTGATTTAATAAAGCGAATATTTAATTTGTACTTTATGCTGTTCATTTTTTTAATTTTCTTAGCACCAACTTTCCCATTAGTTATTTGCCTAATTTTCTGTAAACATTTCTGTTTAATTTTCTGTGAGCATGGTAACCAAGTAGATGAGAATGGGTGCAAAATCTGTGCATGCAACCCACCACCAGGTAAATGCCATTTCCTCGTAATTGATTTATCAAAAGTAAATATTTAAATTGTAATTTATACTATTAATTGTTTAAAATTTATTTTTTTACTTAGAACCAACTTGCCCACCATTTAGCTGTTTAATTTTCTGTGAGCATGGTAACCAAGTAGATGAGAATGGGTGCAAAATCTGTGCATGTAACCCACCACCAGGTAAATTCTATTTCCTCTTCATTGATTTAATAAAGCGAATATTGAATTTGTACTTTATACTGTTCATTTTTAAAATTTTCTTAGCACCAACATTCCCATTAGTTATTTGCCTAATTTTCAGTAAACATTTAAATTGTAATTTGTACTATTAATTGTTAACATTTATTTTCTTTACTTAGAACCAACCTGCCCACCAGTTAGCTGTTTAGTTTTCTGTGTACACGGTAACCAAGTAGATGAGAATGGGTGCAAAATCTGTGCATGCAACCCACCACCAGGTAAATATTAAATATGATTTCTTCTATATTAATTTATAGTAGTGAATTTTTAAATTGAAATTTATACTGTTAATTGTTTAAATTTATTTTACCCACCACCAGGTAAATATCATTTCCTCTTTATTGATTTATTAAATTGAATATTTAAATTGTACTTTTAATTAATACTGTTAATTTTTTAATTTACCTAGATCCAACTTGCCCACCACTTGTCTGTTTAATTTTCTGTGAGCATGGTAACTAAGTAAATGAGAATGGATGTGAAAACTGTGCATGCAGCCCTCCACCAGTTAAATATAATTTTCCAATTCATTGATTTATCAAAGTGAATACTTTATAGAAATGGTTTGTAATGGTTGTTTAAAATTTACTTTCTTTACTTAGAACCAACTTGCCCACCATTTATTTGTTTAATTTTCTGTGAACATGGTAACCAAGTAGATGAGAATGGGTGCGAAATCTGCGCATGCAACCCACCACCAGGTAAGTATCGCTTACTCAACAATGATTTATCACATTGAATATTTATTTAAATTATTTGTAATGATTGTTTAAAATTTACCCCAGCTAAATATAATTTACTCTCTTTTTATTGATCCTAATGAATATTTTATTGTAATTATTCTATTGATTGTTAAATAATATTTACTAGTTTAAAATACCCTTTTTACATTGGAGCATTGTATAACGTTTAACAAACTTGTGCTTAAATTTTGTATAGTAATTATCCAATTGTATTTTCATTTTCTATCAAAGAGCCAACCTGTCCGCCACTTGTCTGCTTAGTATTCTGTAAACATGGTAATCAGTTTGATGATAATGGTTGCCAACTATGTGCTTGCAATGCCCCTCCATGTAAGTGTTATAAAAATATAGTATAGGTTAAAGGAGAAGGTTGGAGAATAACCCATAACTTGCAGCGTCATTGTGCTGAATTGAGTATAGGTGTGGTCCATGATTATCTTGCCACCGTAAAGAGGTGCTTTAACTACATGTTCACAACATTCCACAACAACAGGGGCTGAAATGAACCTTAGCAACCATCTACTCTTCTGAGAGATGCAATGTCCGTCCGTCCATTTTAAGTCCACATCCGAGAAGACTTGGTTCTACCAACTGCATCCTGGATGAGGAGCAGCTGGAACCGGCGCCAATGTTAAGCTATAGCTAGTGCGCCACTGTCTTACCACTTGTCCACTTGACTTGACAATGTCTTTACTGAGCTGAAAATAATTAGTTCATATTTTGAACAGCCTAATTATGTATATTAAATTTGTTAATATAACGTGGAGTTAAATTGCTTGGTAGTTAAGATGCATTCATTCATATAGCCTTGCTTTCAATTCCTGACAGTAACAGGATTTTTTTCAACACCAAAAATAATTTTAAAAACCCATTTTAATGAATTGACATACAGTCTTACTGAATCATTATCAAGAATGTTGTAATGATTTGTTATTTTGACTTACAGCGCCAACCTGTCCTCCTCTTGAGTGCCTTATTTTCTGCGAGTTTGGCTATCATGTTGATGATAGAGGATGTGACATTTGTGCGTGCAACCCACCCCCAGGTAAATAATTTTTGGTTTTGTATATCAGGGTAGGGAGATGATGGGTACACAAATATCCACAGCCTGATGTTTTTAGTAAAAAGTAATTTTTGTGACAGCTCTTGAAGACTAATATGCAACCAACATGGAGTGGTGGGGCAATAATAACTAATCAGAATCTAATAAATTGAAGCCCCAGTGCCCTTCTAAGATGTAAATTCAGGCAATTTGCTCTTACCCCCTCTCCCCCACTGCCTATCATACACCATTTCTTAAATCCTGTATATGTTCCTAGGTTAGTAGTACCAAACCTTTTTGCATTCATAGATCCCTCAGGACATAAAATTGTTTAGGATCCCCAAGTCCAAGTTTACTCCATTGTCGATAAGACCCATTGACTTGGTGTAACCCAATTATTTTTCACAACCCCAGGCTGGGAACCACTATCCTAGATAACTGTCTGATGTCTCTCTGAACTCAGTTGGTGATAGGTAGCAAAACTCGCAGAAAGTACAATATGTGTTAAGAAAGCTCATCAAATGGAACCCATGGAAGAGCTTTCTTCCAACATGGGAGTCGTCAAAGTCATCCAAAGTGATACGTGTTGACAAACTGGCTCTATTTTATTTCAGCACCTGCTTGTCCTCCAATCAACTGCCAGCTTAGCTGTACGTTTGGCTTTGTCAAAGATTCTGACGGTGAATGTGATATCTGTGAATGTTTTAATCCATTTCGTAAGTACAACTATAGCTTTTTCCACACTCATATTTTTTTTACTCCCACTCTCTAAGCCTCTTAATTGATAGGAATGAAGTTTTCCCCTAGCTGACGTATTATACTGAATGTGACATGTAATCGTACTGAATGACCAGGTAAGGGGGAAAATTCCTATTAAACCTTCTGACACAAACACCATCTGAATACCTCCTTATGAAGTTTCTTATTCTGCACCTTTGAAAAATGTAAGCTTTTTACACTAAAAACTAATTATTTCATTCTTGAAAACCTACAAAATTATCTATTTATTTTTTTTTGGTCTTTCATATCCATCATACCTACAGCATCTTAATTACTTTCAATAAATACCTAAGTTTCCTTTGGAACCTACCTCACAAGCATAAAAGAAAATTAATGGACTCTCCGTAGCTCACCTATATACGCCCTGCGTGAATGAACAATATCCTCGTTTCCTTCTCGCTGTAGAGCAATATAGATGAAAGAAAAGCTCACCCATTCTATGTTTAGAAGTTTGTGGTTTCTGCAGACAGCTGCGTGATTTACTTGTGCTAGCGCCTGCCTAGCCTGGCTTTGTGTGGGCTTTAGTTTTCTAGTGTTTAACCACATAGTTTTACTTCTTGTTTCGTAAAAGGGGTTTTAATTTTTCGCATCTACTGTGCATTTATCGGTTTATCCAGGTAAGTATCTCACTCATAGACCAACAAAACTACTGATTTGTTTAATTTACTGTCTCTGTTTGTGTAGAAGAAGCAGTCTGCTCACCACTATTTTGTAAAAATGATTGTGGACCAATCGGCTACACACTTGACTCAGATGGCTGCAAGACATGTCAATGTAACTACCTTGAGGATGGTGAGAAGTTTTTATTTTTTCTCCTAAGCCCAGCACACAATGAATGACTGAGCTAATGAATCCATTTCTACTCTATGTGAGCACTTTACAGTGCAGTGCTCTCTGCTGATTATTTGTTGCAGTTTAAGCAGATTGTCATCAAAAATGATTCGCTGTGTATGGCTGGTTGCGTTGTATTCTTAATGAGATCTGTTGACAGACAGCCAGCCCAATGTAAGTCTGTCTCTAGAGTAAATATAGAAATTACCTTTTCATAACCAGTAACATTTTACACATTTTTTTGTTTCTTTCCTTAGTACCCATTCCACCACAAATTTCAAAAGTTTCCAGAACAAAATCAGTGGGTAAAGAACTTGAGCTACAATGTGAAGCAGATGGCGTTGAACAACCAAGGTTCGACAATAAACTTGTTTAAAAATATATTTAAGCAAATTTTATTTCTTGTTTCTGTTCAAAACCGTTTAGATTAGAGAAAGTGGTACATATTGATATAAGGAAGAGGTGATTAAGTTTTGGGCTAGAAAGTTCAAAAGACAAACTTAAAGTCAATGTCACAGTTTGTCTTGCCGTATTAAATGCCCTACATGTATTATACACTGCCTCGCATATTGCATTTTACAAGGACAGTCACCAGTCCTACATATATGAATATGATGACAGTAGAATAATGGGGTGGCTGTAATTTTAGGTACCGGATTCTTTTGATTTGTGTATTGTTCATCTTAATACCTATGTTTATTAGTTGAAAAGAATTTTTATAAGCGGCCTGTATGCTTTTTGCCATTCTACTTATAAAGGCAAAAAATATATTTTGTATTTGTGAATACTTATCCTTATAAACCAAGTACTTGTTCCTTACAGAACACCCCTACGACAAAAATAGAACCAACCCATTTTCCCAGCGCGTGACTGCGCCCACACCCAAGGTTCGTCCTCATTCCTTTGTTGTTGGTAAACGAACGACGACCACACCCAAGCGCTTCCAACAAGTTTTGAATAGAAGAAATTGAATAGACATTATTCAGAAGACTGGATTTCCTTTGGATTTCTATAAATAATTTTTTTAAAGCTTTTAAGTTTCTCTTTGTTTTGTGTTTCTTAGCAAAGCTTGCTGTGCCAAGTGTGGGTGGGGTGGGGGGCGAGGCCTAAGCCTAGTGTTAAGTTCGACAAGCATTTGGCTTGCCCATGCTGTCGGACTTGCAATGAAGAAAGACCTTGTGAGGTTTGCGTTAGTTGGCCTGCGGCCACCTCCCTTATGATCCACGAGTGGTTAGCGTCTCATACTTCGGCCATGACGCCCACTGTTTCGGAGGTTTCGGCCCCTCCTGAGGCTATTCCGGGTCCATGAACTGAGTCTCTCGATCCCGCGCTCTTTTCTCTCCTTAAAACCCAAATGGGTCTTATTGCTAGGGAGGCCTTCAGAGAGGCTTCGGAGCAAGTGCAGACTGAAGCCCAGCTACTTACTCCCACTCCATCGGGAGAGGTTAATGCCCCCAGTGGGGCATTTCCCATGGCTTTGTCCAATGGAGAAAGTTTGGATGAGCAACCTGTATGCTTTTTGCCATTCTACTTATGCAAAAAATATATTTTGTAAATTGGTTTTTCTTTTTCAATGAGTAGTATTACTTGGAAGAAAGATGGTATAGTACTTGAGGCTGGTGATGGCATTGAATTGGAGGGCGACACTCTTAGTATCCAAGAAAGAGAAGCTCATGATAATGGAATGTATCAGTGTGTTGCAACAAATAGCATTGGAACTGCTGAGTCTGGATTCCTAGATCTTAGAGTGGGATGTAAGTCATTAAGCCCAATTTGCCTCACTTTCATTAGATGATACAGAATTCTGATTATAATTATTGCTGTTGCCTTAGCATTGTATTTTTTTTCCTATAACATTTTTAGGAGTGCTTTTTTTACACTTACATATAAAATGTAAAAACAATGAAAAGACAATGTACAATCATTGAAGGTTGACTTGCGGAACACAAAATTTTATAAAAATATCGAAATATCCATTATGTTTCATTATATTTCAATAAATTAGTGTTTCGCAAGTCAGCCTTTAGTGGCTGTACATTGTTTTTACAATGTATTTCACTTGGTCCACACATGTAAATCCACTTTTCATGAGATCTCGGTAGAGATACAAATTTGGTAAGCAACAGCTAAAAAGAAAAATAAGTAAACAGCCAGAAAGAAAAGGCAAAATACTGAAAAACAACAATGCTGTGGGAAACAATGGCTGGATATCGGTAAAGATACAAATTTGATAAGCAACAGCTAAAAAGTAATTATATATATATATATATATATATATAC
>NW_022692348.1:216806-250456 GCF_011630105.1 Anneissia japonica
TTTAATTTGGCTCCACTATGTGTGAGCCTAACATGCATATAGATTTAAATATATATTACTGATAATAAATGAACAATAAAATGATTTTCTTAAGGTATTTTTCCAGATATTTACTACAAATAAAATAACATTAAAATATACACTTTAAATTCGCAGATATGAATGATATTCCGAAAAGGCGACTTAGAGTCCATAGAGTTAAAGTCAATCAATTTTATAAGTTTATATGTGACCGACCAAATTCTTACCCCACCCCTCGTGTATACTGGAGCAAAGGTCGCTATAGCATACCAATGGTGTATGACAACCGTGTCTATCAAGATAGCGAAAACAATCTGGTGATTTCCAATGCCAAACCTGAGGATAGTGATGTGTATGTGTGTGTTATTTTCAATGACCTCATCAGCAAATCTGTCTTTTCAAGGTTTCATCGCCTCGTCCTATCAGGTTTGTGTTTTTTTATATTTCATGTAAATAATTTTTAATATTTAGCAGCACAAGGGTTTACAAAGGGTAAGATGGTCATCAATATTCTTTTTTAAAGGTGTCCAAAATGTACTAAGGAGGTGTTGAACGTAGAACGGATTCACTCATTTGTGACTCGTTGCTTACGTTATACATTCTACTTTTATACGACAAATGCGAATATATCACGAACTCAAAGACTCTGATGCACTAATTTTAATGCAGTGCAGTCCTTGTTCTGGCCTGAACATAGATTTAGCCGACAACTGTTCCAGACTTCAGGAGCGAAGTTAATTTAACATGACATCATTACGTTTTACCTCATGGCAAAGTGAAAGCTTCCTATTGTTTCCTGAAATACTACACAAAAATTTTTTTTTTGTCATTTCAAAATTATTTTCACAAAAACCTACATAATTACCCAGCAAAAACTCCCCCCCCCCCACTATAGCAACTCCTCCCACCATATTTCCCACACTTATGCTACCAAGTCCTCAAAAATATACCCGGCACCTCCCCGTATAGAAATATTTAAGAGTGAGCCCCGGGGAAATTCTATTCCTGTTAATTTCTGTTGTATGCTAAATTTTATTTTTTTATCAAAACATTTTAGGCAGAGCTCCTACTGACCGCAGGTCTGTCCAGCTTGCGACCCCAATGCAAGAGACTGTGTATGTTGTTAGTGGAGATACCTTCAACCTCTGGTGCTCTCCTCAAGGCTTGTAAGTTAAAAAGCATTCTCTTTACTTTCCCTATCTTATTGCCAATTGTGGTGGGAAAAAAAGAAAATAAATTTGAATCTTTAGTCATCAACATCACTTCTGTTCTTGTGTATCTTGCTAGTTATAATCAATTAATTCCCAATATTTATATATGGAGTCTATTATGTGAATACTATCCTTAATGAACCTAGTGCCCAAGTTTCTTTTGGCAAAACTTACTTCGGGATAAAGTGGTCTTTCACCCATGTTGAAATGGCAAAAAGCAAGTGAAGAAGTACATACTGTGTATTCATTACATACATTGTGTTAGGAGGGATGATTTCACCAACACAACTTCTGATTTGTGTATTTGCTTTCTCTGTCATTTCACTCCAACAACTGTTTGTAAGGAGATGGTGGGCCAATCTCTTGAGGCTGTCTTACAGTGATGACTTGAATCTTTACAATTGTTTTTTTTTTTCCTTTAAGCCCGACTCCAACGACTGTTTGGGAGAAACTTAATGGCTCACTCTCAAACGTTGTATATGAAAATGGCGGTTTGAAGCTAACTGTGTTCAATGCGGCATATGAGGATTCTGGCAGATACAAATGCAGCTCACAGAATGGCATTGGAGACCCGTTTGAAGGCTTTGTTGATGTTGTAGTTGGAGGTAGGGAAACACTACTGGTGCCAATATGCTTAATATATTAAACTTTAATTTGTATGACATATCAGTATAATTTGTATGAACATCTATTGTCATTATGTTTATTCTAATAATATGTAGATAATAATGAAGGTAAAGATGCTTATGTAAATATAGAAGATAGCAAATGAGTAATAAGTTTTAGATCATGATTTTCATATTAGACAGAACCCTCCAATTGGAGACCACTGTGGGATCTGAAAATTTGGGGTGGCCTTGAAGGTCTATAGCTTTAGTGCTAAAAGATTGGCGATCTTGGAAAAAGTGGTCTCGAATTAGAGGGGTCTCGGAATGAGAGGGGTTTCAAATTGGATGGTGCACTGTACTATTTTATTCTCACTATCATTGCTTTAGATAAGCCATCCTGGTTGGTCGAGCTCAAGAGTATTGTACTTTCTGTTGAGGATTCTGTAACATTAGCATGTGAGGCTGAGGGCATACCAGACGTAACTTATGATTGGATGTTCAATGGGAAATCAATTTCATTAGGTAATTCTAATAGATAACATTTTTGCTTGGTACAAAGTAGTGCAACATATAAAAATAATTATTTGAATAAATTATTTGAATAAAGTGCCTCATTTGTTCAAAGCTAATACTATCACAGAAAATGTTTATGAAGTATTAAAATACTTTAGATGCATTATGTGAATACAAAATAAAGATTTAGTAGAATTAATATTATTTATTATTATTCTGTATTTTCTAATATTGTGGTTTTTCGTTTTTATTTACAATTTTTTTTCGTGGATACTTAACAGGATGAACAGATATAAGCCAGATTCCAAATGGAACTTAACCGTGAAAAATATTGGAATCGTCTAATCCAGTCTTATATAACGCATCAATGTTATGTAAAAAGCCTCAAATTTCCTTTCGACATGAGCGACTATAGTGAAAGCTTAGATAGTGAAACAAAAAGATTGTTCTAGAAAAATGTTGATAGAATTTGGTTCAATAATAGCCACCCATTACCATAGAGTAAATCCCTGGAGGACCACGGCAAGGTGTCTATGCGGCAAAGTGATGGCCTGATAAACGGAAAAAGGACGGCATGAAAACGGAAAAGGATCTGAAGAAGGATTGACCGCCAACCCCAGACTTTCTAGTTAAGAAAAGAATGCGTTGGAATCTGTCAGATAGAATTTGATTTTTTAATGTATATAAATAATTGTAATATACTGGATGAAAAGAGACAAAAAATAGTATTAATAATAATAAAATATTTCTTTTTTTTTCATCTTTACTTTATATAGGAAATGTGCGTGTTGCTGACCATACACTTCAGATAAATACCGCAAATCTGGAAAACCGTGGTGTTTACACATGCAAAGCATCCAACAGGTTTGGTACAATTTTAAGTAATGGTGCAGTCAATGTTGTTGGTGAGTTAGTTTATCATTTTCACATTATTTATTTTGCTGGATATCATTACTACTTCTGCTGCTTCTGCTACTACTAATTCTACTGCTACTTTTTTGCCACTGCCACTGTTTGCTGCCGCTGCTGCTTCTACTAATATTACTGCTATTGTGCCTCTGTTGCTGGTTCTACTATTACTGCCACTTCTTTTGCTGCTGCTGCTTCTGCTACTGCCGCTGCCATTGCTGCTGCTGTTTCTACTACTACTGCTACTGTTGCTGCCACTGCTACTGCTTTTGCAGCTGCTTCTACTACTACTACTGCTATTGCTGCTGCTGCGGCTACTGCTGCGGCTTCTACCACTACTGCTACTGCCACTCCTGCTGCTTTTACTACTTCTGCTGCTACTGCCGCTGCCACTTCTGCTGCTTTTGCTGCTGCTGCTTTTGCTACTACCAGTGGCCCCCTCCTAAATTGTTAAAAAATGGGGATAAAAAAAATTGTATTTAAATTTTAAGTCTGAGAGTGCAGTCTATTTCGTGAATACTTACCTGGATAAACCGACTAATTGCCATTGTTCCCAGCACTTTGTGGCTAACAATACACAAAGGAGGTTCTCTTTCAACGAACGTCGAATAGGGAATGAGGACGTTTGTTAGGGAGACAGTTCGTTTGTGGCGTCCTGGGTCAGACTGTTCCATTATATTTCGAATGGGTGTTCCGTTTTTGGAACAATGGCAATTAGTTGGTTTATCCAGGTAAGTATCTCACTCATAGACTACCAACATCACGATTGATTTATGTAATTTCTGGCCATCCAGAGATGCCATAATCAACTATGGTGGGGCTGAGGGCATAGGTTCTCCATCTGTGAGAGTACCTCCCTGAGCCCCCTCAATTTTGAATTCCTGGATTTGCCACTGACTGGTGCTACTGTGGCTGCCAATGCTATCATCTCTCTTCTGTTGCTGAAAATAATTCACATTTGTCGGACCATCTCAAGTCCTCCTGTAAGTTTTGATTAGTTTACTAGTTGACATCTGATACAGAAGATATTATCGATAATTTGATAACCGTGTATGCATCTTAATAGAAGTATACATTATCTAAATATAGAACTCCATAACATGCACTCAAATTTGCATTAATTAAAAAAATCTCAATAGCAGATGATATCTGTGTGTCTACTTTGTAAATACTTGCTTAAATTAACTAATTGTCAATGATCCTTTAAGAATACCCCTACGACAAAAATAGAACTCTCCGATTATCCTAGTGCATGACTGCGTCCATGCCAAAGCATCCTCCTCATTTTTATTTGTGTATTTTGATATAAAAGGGTCTGAGGAGGTAATTTTATAGATGGAGGTTCCAAGACAACTTTACGTCTATGAAATTTTTATGTGAATTTCAGAGTTTACTCCAAGGGTCATTCAGTCTAGTAACAGAAACCTGACAGTCTCCGAGGATCAAAGTGTGGTGCTTCATTGTCAAGGTTATGGTGCTCCTGTTCCAACTATTGTTTGGAAATCAGATAAATATGGTGTGGTAAGTTTATAATGTGATTAGCCCATAAGAATGTAAATTAGGCTTTTGTCTACTTTCCACATGCTCGGAGAACTGCTGACGTGAATATACAATTTTATATACAAAAGAATCATTTTCCCACGCTGACAAATTCTCATATCTCATAGTTAGACTAGATGTTTAACACAATCAGTCCTGGGAAAAATATGTTTCTGACCATGAAAATTGTCTCGATAAAATTCTTCTAGCACCAAATGTTATCTGTACACCATATTGCCCAAGAGTTTATTTTTTAGAATTTTTTTTCACCAAAAATGCCTCCTGAACATTCATGACGCCTCCGACCGCCAATCATGCACTTTTTCCAGTCCAGACAATAACGTTGTTTGACCAGGAATATGATTTTCATGTATGCTTATTTAGTATATATGCTCGTAAATTTTAACATTGCATATGTTTTTTTTTAAATATAAAGTACCCTCCTCAACATTTCTTTTGTAGGAGAAAGCAATGAGCATTTCCCATTATTCCATTAACTCTCTTATTAGAGTTATTTGAGTGATCAGACTTCACTTATAAACCCTGATGTTGGCCGTAGTCTTCAGCTCAGTTTAATTACATTTAACTTACATAACAACACTATGGTGATGTCTGTTTTTATCCAATTAGATTGATTCCAACAGCAAGTTCGAAGTCAGGGATGATGAGTATCTGATCATTCATGATGTTGAGGTGTCTGAGGGTGGTATTTACACTTGTGTAGTTAGCAATGTTATAGGAGAAGCTCAAGTCAATTTCAACATACTTGTACAGGGTAAATACTTCACTAAGTGGTATACTGTATCTTATACCAATTATACATGTATTACTGTAACTAAAGTAGCTGGAAAACAAAATAATATAACAGAGGTTGTTTGTTATTATTTTTTATTGAGCGTTTTAAGCCCAATACCAAAGATATTTGCCAAATAGTGAATTGAATCATTTGCCGAAGTGCCATATCCTGTTACAAGACAAACATAAACGCAAGATGCTCTACATAAACTAAAGCCAATTACTCAGTGCGCCAGATGGCCGTTGACCGATGCGATTCTATATAGAACGCAAGGCCGCGACTTACGCGCATGCATTCTTTTTGATGCCACTTACAATAATCAGTTACAATCATCAGACGGCGTTGTGTCGTCTACCACTCACAACAAGTGGATTTGGATTCATCAGGCGACGGTCGTACGAACATCGTACGACACAGTGAGTGCCCGGCATTATGGGGCTTGGGGAGTGGAGTTGTTTTTGGGCGTGATAAAAAAATCTAAATATGAGAGTTATTTGAGGAGCCAAGAGATCAGACTGCAAATAAAACCCGGCACTGGCCAGGTTGAACCGGGATTTTCAGCACAAGAAGCAGTTACAGTCCCTCTCAGTCAACCGCTCAGATGTAATTAATATACTGGACCGATATTTAACATAGTTCATGAATGTGTTTTAAAGATTAGTATCTTGTATTTATGAGACTAAACTTTTGGAAGGTTGTAGTTTTGATGTCAAATGTGAGAAACATACGTAATTCCTGTGACAGACAAAACATAATTATGTGAAAAAAAGTTTAGAATATCAGCAGAATGATAAATTTGCTAATTTGTTCTTGTAATGTAGGATCTGATAAAATTGTTATGGATGCAATACCTAGGAATCAGGCCATCATAGTTGGCCAATCAGCGAGCTTCAAGTGCCAGGTCCAGCACTCAAACACAGAGGTCACAGACATCGAATGGCAAGATGAAAATGGAGAAGTCATTGGTCAGACTGGTAATGCCAGTTATGTGGTGGATGACAACAACACTCTTAGCATTTTGTCAGCTGGGTTTGAGGACCAGAGACAGTACACATGTGTGGCACGCACAGATCGCATTCAAGGAACAGCCAGTGTTAGACTCTTTGTGAATGGTGTGTTTTTTTTTATAATTCCCTATAAACTGATTAATTATAAACATTTTTATGAAGTGGAACATCCTCAAAAAATTAATGAAACAGTAGGCCTTGGCTTCCGACATAAACATCCAACACAAGCATGCATTCTTATTCTTTTTCAAATTTTATGTGAAAAGATTTTTTTTTTACTTGAGACTGGCGAATATTTTTTTTGTAAGTTTTAGCAACCTTATATTTCTGACTTTGTTAATGTTGTATCTGTCATTTTTTTTTTCATTCTGTAATTGTCCAGCCACCTGCTGTTGAATATGAATTAAGATGAATAAGATCCAATTATCTTTCAGATATTCCACAACCTCCAACCGATGTCAAAGTTGAAATGCAAGAGGACTTGTTAGCCACTCTTTCATGGACACCTTCTTTCGATGGAAACACTGCGATTCTGCTTTACATAGTAGAGTACACCACACAACATGAAGGGTACGGATGGCGGAAGATGCAAGAGGTTAACGGAGCATCCAATAGCATCATTCTTAATCTTCTACCGGGAAATGAATACCGATTCCGAGTGTTTGCGGAGAATATTGTGGCCCGGTCAGCTCCTAGTTTGGCATCAAATGCAATCGTCACAGCTCCAAGCTATCCAAGCCGAAGTCCTGAAGAAGTTAAAGTTCATTTCTCTGGAGATTCCCTCATTATTGAATGGAGTGTAAGTGTATTAACATACATTGCTTAATGTTTTTAAGAAATTGAATATGATTAGTCCAATTACCTAGGATTATTTTACCATAGTAATAATCTTGATGATGATGATGATGATGATGATGAGGATGATGATGATGGGGAAGGTTGCAACAAAGGCAATGAGAAAGCATTGTTTTTTATTTAGACTTATTGAATATTATCCATTCATTAATCAGTGTTAATTATTTTTTAGACCATTGATCCAGTATACTACGGCAGCTCAGATCAAGATGTACATTACGCAATTCTAATCCAAGCTTCAAGTTCATTGACAGGATACACTGTCACCCTGCCAGTATCAGCCACATCATATATTTGGGGTGTTATAAATCCATCTGAGACTTATTCTGTTGTTGTGCAGACTGTTAATTCATATGGTGTTGGACCAGTGGCCTCACCAATAACACCTGGTGAGGATTGATATTGTTATCTAAAATATGTTTTTATTCAAAATATTGTTTGTTTTTCCACTTTCTTTAGCATACTGTAGCTTACTCTTGATATCCATTGATCATTGTCTCCTTCGTCCTTGTTAAGATCCCAAAGCTGTTTTAAATTGTCAGTGTATAGTTTTAACAATTTATTATTATTCCATATCTCTTATGATAAGGAAAACTTGTTGATTATGCCCCAAATTGTGAATGATATATTTTTTCTGATTCTGTAAGCTGTTCTACCTGTGATATTATTTTTGAATATGGTCATTTCATCAATGAGTTTGTCTTTCGTTTTTGTGAATGTAATCCTTCCCCAACGGGTACAATTAACATAAACTTACAGTATTTAATGATAATAATAATAAAGTCTTGTATATAGCGCATAATACAAGAAAGTTGCTTCTAGGTGCTTCACATAAACAAAAAGAAAACATAACCATGAAATATCCTAATACTACAAAGAAAATTAATAACAAAAACGGCATAAACAGCAGAAGAATCAACATTATTCTGTATTTTTCTAAGTATACCCTTTCTTAGTCATTAGATACAGAATCAGTCATGGACAATGTGAAACCTCCTTTGCTCCTGAACCCTCTTGAACCCACACATAATTCACCACTACTTAGTTTAATTGGCATTCACATCATATTTATATTTTTTTACTATTACACTTTGTTTACATTGTTGATGATAATGAATATTTTCTGATTTGGTAGAATGTGTTCCAGTGCATTGTAGTATATACTGTGTGTATGGATTTGTCTATGATAATAATGGCTGTCAACTATGTCAATGTAGTCCACCTCCTCCAACAACACCAGGTATATTTTAATTACTAGAAATTGCAAATTGCAAGTGAAGTGCTGCGAAGTACAACTGCATAAAATGCCGTGTACAATAGTGTTTTGCTGCAGTGACATCTCTCTACTGGCGACTCGCTGCTGCTGCTGGCGATTATCCGATGACTCGCTGCTGGCGAATCGATCTGCGCATGTGTATAAAATGGTATTTATTTCCGAAAACACTATGCCAGTCTGCAACAAGCGTCACCTAAATGTAATAATTAGCACGTTGAAATAGGCTAGTAAATAAGTTTAACTGGGTTCGTAAATAATATTGTCCTCAAAATATTGTGGCTGAGACATGAGCTGATTAAACGTAGAAATAGGAAACCTAGAAATATAGTAAAAACGCTGAATAGTACTCCAGCGTCGCGAGATGCCGACGTCGGTACGAGTAGGTTAGTCTACAAATGTCGCCTAAAGTAATTGATTTTACCCGGCAGAACGAAAGAAGGAAACTCCGCTTTTCAGTTGTCTTAGGCGATAGTTTTTTGACAAACAATGAACTTTCAGAGGTCAAATTGCTGTCAAGAATATGAATTGGCTGCTTCGCAGCAATTATTGCGTCTGTAGTAAGTCCGCCCTCTTGAATACGAAGTTATGCAAAATTTGCGGTGGACTCACTACCTGAAGATTCAAATTTTTAACACTATTGTACATGCCAAAACCAATCATTGGCTTTTTTTCTGAAATTACCAAGTTGAATTTACAAATGATATATTGTTATTGCATGAGGTATAGTAAATTAATTAAAGGAACTTTTTGCTTTGTAGTACCAACAGTTGCATGTGTAACAGTGACTTGTATTGGATCCTGTCCTGGTGGTAGACGAGTTGATGAAAACGGCTGTCAAACATGTGAATGCATTGGACAGCAAGGTAGTTGTGTTTCCCTCCTCCTACCACATTCCACCCCCCCCCCCTCCATGTGTAGTTTAACATAGAATACTTAGGATTTGTTGCAGTTTTTTAGTATCCAGCAGGACGTCCTTGTATGTTGTTAATTTTTGTAGCAATTAGATGCAAGCACTTTTAAATTTTAATGACAATTGTACATAGATTGAATTACTTGCCTGTAATAAATTGTTTATGTTTTTATTTGTATGATTAATAAAGCATGTTTTTTCAAGCGTGAAGTATAATAACTGTTTAGAATAGAGACAAAATTAGTCCCATCAACTGCACCCATTGCATATCCTTTGCTGCATGTGTGTTGTTCCAGGCAGGTTGATAATGATGGATATTAAGTAAAAGTATGTTTTTTAATGCATTAAAAAATGCAATGCAATGCAAGTTTGATGCATAGGAACATGTATAAATGTTGAAGAAAACACCACACTTGTGAAGCTATGTCAAAGGAATTGTTTATCTTTTTATATTTCATATCTTGAAAAGTGCTACCACAAATAGCAGGGGCAGATTTGGTGGGGTAGGCCCAGCCCCCCCCCCTTTGGGAGGTTAAAAAAGATAAAAGAAAGATAAAAAGAAAGAAAAAGAAAAAATGATAGCCCAGAACGCCTCAAATGTTATTTTCGGACGTCTAGAACACAAAGATTTTGCGGAGGCATGCCCCCAGACCCCCTAGGACATTGTTGTCTCGTCGGCCCAAATTTCGGCCCCCCCCCCCTTTTGGACATCTCTGGATCCGCCCCTGAATAGAGGGCGTCCTTCGACAGAATGTGAAAGCAAAGAGTATAGAACTGCAACAGATACGACTCGGAGTTTCCTTGGAATGTTATCCTATTTCAGAATGTACTACCATAAACTGGAGGGCGTCCTTCAAAAGGCAAATTTCGAACTCTATTTGAATTCTAATAGGGTGCCCCCTTTTTCATGGTACTACTTTTTAAAAATTGTTTTGTTGTGCACATACAAAATCAGGGCAGTTGGACCCCTTGCAATTCTGTACTGTTTGGTAAAAGGCGTTTGGATCAAACGCGTGGTGTGAAATTCGGACTAATTCGCTAGTACTTTTTTAACTTTTCATTGCGTGCAAATAAAATCAGGGCAGTTGCTATTTTTTTTTGCTTACAGCACCTGTCAGCTGCCCACCTATGGCTGATTGCCAGATGTTTTGCAGTCAAGGATTTGTGAAGGATAAAAACGGCTGTGACACCTGTGAGTGCTTGTACTCAGCTACAGATGATACAAATGGACCAGTTATAAGTAAGTCTTAACTGTGTAGTCTGTTTCCTAAATACTTAAATAGATTGTTAGGATAAATAAAATGAAATTATTTAATTGTTTATGCAAATACACATGTTAGGGTATGCACTACAGTGGGCATAAAAATTTCAACCTAAGCTAGAGTGAGTGGAGCATAAACCTTTAACATATAAGTTTGCACCCCTGCGACAAAAATCAAACCATCCAATTGTCCCAGCCTGTGACTATTACAGTATGTGAATTCTGAATAAACAGATTGTTAAATTTCTTATTGAGTATCTTATCTTTCAACACTAATGGAATTGCACTACACTAAGACTCTTTCAACAAACTAACCCACTTCGATTACGGGGTAAGGTTGAGAATTGTGATCAGGCACACTAGAATTAGTAAGCTATTATTGTATTGGTGTAGGGAGCCATAGCTCCCAAGTAGTTAAAGGGGGGTCACAGTGAAAATTACATGATTTCAATAAAATTTGTTCTGAAGTTGGGTATGGATCAGATACTATACTAGATTTTCAAACAATCTTTCTTTTCATTTGCACTGAGTTCTTCTATCTTTCTGTTTCCTATTGTGTACTCAAGACCTCCTATTGTGTACTTTTTATATCTAGTGTTTCATGATAAGGATCAACATATACCATTTGTTGCTTCCTCAGAATGTGAACCTTTTCAATGTTCGTTAGAATGTAATTTTGGTTATGAAACCAATGACTTTGGTTGTACTGTCTGTGAATGTTTTTACCCAACCTCTCAATCAGGTAAATTCCATGAGTTCAACAAATTAAATTCTATTCATTTTATATAGAATTGTGTAATTTGTCTATTATGTGAATGGAATTGGTAAGTTTTTAAACACACACACATACTGTAGTAGCAAGGAAAGAGTGTTCTTATGTGATTTCTATTTGAAATTAAATAATTGATTTAAAAAAAATAAAGGTATTGTTAAAAATATTGTTTCTGTATATTGTTTAAATTTCTAATCCAATGTTGGTAAGTAGGCCTATTTTTTTGGAAACAGAGCTATGCTTCTGGAATATATATAATTTTTTGTTTGTTAGTTTTTTTTTTTTTTATTAGAATCCAAATTTATGTGGCGCCTTTCATTCTGGAGAATATAAAAAGGTGCTGGCATCAGTTTTTTTGTCTGGTCATTGGATACTTAGTTGGCAAACCAGCACATTTTTGTGTAAGTTTCTCCGCTCACTGGGGAGTATATCTAGTCACACACAACTACATGCGTTCAATTCCGCACCATCCTCCCATGTACCCATTTATACACAAGAGGCCCAATGACCCTCAAACTCCCGATCTCACAATCAGAAATCCAACACCTTACACCCTGCGCTACATGCTCCTACCATTTCTGCAACATCTGTGGAATCTTTTAAAAAATGGCTGAGTCGACCCTTCCCCAAGAATAAATGGTAAAGCAATCAAGTACAGTATCAAGTATCCTGTATTTATAAAGCAGTAGCAACCTGTTTTGTCTTTACTAATCTCTTTTGATTTTATGTTATTAATGTTATGTCTGAAATTTGAATAAAGAAATTAAACTTAATTTAATGATGTTCTGATATTATAAACATTTTTTTTTTCCTCTTTTTAAAGATATCAGTTATGTAGACTCAGCGGGCGATGACTGTCCGCCTTTTGTCTGTGACAAGTTCTGTTTCTTCGGTTATGAGGTGGACAGTGACTATTGCAGGATATGTACATGTCGGGCTTACAATGGTAAAAAAAATCAAGCATCTTAATAAAAATACTTGTTAATTTACTTACTTTACTTACTTAAGCTGTCCACACTAGCTGTTGGCTGTGTGATGGCTTCTGGATCATGTCATGCCAGACCTTTCTATCTTGGCAGATTCTACAGGCTTCTGTTAGTGACTTCATCCCTCCGGTTTGGCGGTCTGACTTCACTAAGTCCTTCTATCGTTTGGCTAGTCGTCCACTTGGTCGCTTATTAATTTAGTTTTATTTAAATCATCTTTTAATGGCTTGCAGAATACAATATCAACAGCACAAAAGAAAATGAAGCACTCTGTTTCAAATAGATGAATAAAAAACAATGAATCTGTACTACAAACTAAAGGAATATTCTGAAAGAACTAGAAGAATGTTATTACAACAACAATTCGCTGAAAATTAAAAATGTGTATGTGCTTTGTATTTGCAACAAGGAAAGAATCACATAAACGAATCAAACTAAAGTGTAGAGGTAGGAATGCCCTGTGTAGTATTCAAATTAACTTTGTCAATAGATATATCATATTCTCCAAAATTACTCTTCTAAAAAATTATAATACAGTAGAATCCCTAATAATGGACACATTGGGACCGAAAAAATTGTCCCCATTAAGGGTGTCCCTTGAACTGGGGGTTTGCTGTAGTGTTGAAAGCTATACTTTCCCTCGTTTCGTGGCCAAAACAGTGTTCCTTTAATAGGGGTGTCCCTTGTACAGGGCTTTTGGCGTAGTGTTAAAAGGTATACCTCCCTCGTTTCATTGCCGAAATATTGTCCCCATAAGGGGTATCCTAAAGGAGAGGGCTCTACTGCATACCTAATGTTGATGTTACCATATTGACTTCGTTGTTTGTTGCTTTTATATTCAGTAAAGTAAAAAGTGTTGATTTGCCGGTTAATAATTATAAATAATAATAATTATTATTATTATTATTGTTATTATTGTTGTTGTTGTTGTTGTTGTCGTTGTCGTTGTCGTTGTTATCATTATTTCACTGAATCGGACTTAAGGGGAATATCTTTTGTGTTAGTTTCCCCTAAACGTCATGCTATTTTCCCCTTAACATTGTTTTTTCAATTGTTCTCTAATTTCCCCATTGTCTAAGTTCCCTGGTTTTAGTAACATCATCATAATAATAATAATAATAATAATAATAATAATAATAATAATAATAATAATAATACAAAATTGTATAATGTGACAGTGTTAAGGATTCTTCATTAGAAATAATGACTTGTTTATTTGGTAGGTTATGAGTCCCTTGTGCCTGAACTCTCATCACAGTTCATGCTACAGGTTATAAAATTATGTATTGTTCATTGTTTATAATTGAGTCTTCCCATGCTGAAACAATTTACTTTTTAATACTGTATAATATTCATAATATATAAGCTTTAACATGATGGGTCAGTTGCTGAAATCGACTTACTATTTCCAGAGTTATGAGTAAATGTATTATGGCTCCTCTGTACTGAACTATACAATATTATTAATATTATATTGTCACATTCTGTGCAAATTACTCAGTTTAACAATTAGCGAGAGTTGGCTGGTTTTGAAATGGCAAGCCTCAATTGTATTGTTTTATGAATGGTAAATATTTATTTTAAAAATTGTTATATTTTTTACACAGAAAACCTACTACCACCAGCCCCAGAGAATGTCAGGTAAAATCTAAAGTTACATACTTAAGTTTGATGATTTTCTCAATTTCTTAGTAATGCATGAAATACATTGGCGGACTGTAGGGTAAATTGCAGGGTATGCTAGGTATTGGCATATCTAGGATGTACAAGGGGCGCACACATCCCTCCCCCTACCCCTGAAAAAAAATACTCGCCCATCCCCCAGTCGCACCCCACCCACAGATCATGCTCAAGTAATTAAAAATCACCTCATATCACCTTAGTTTGCGAGTTATCCCCTCATAATCACCGATCCCCCGCTTTACCTTCCTGTGCCCATCAGCTCCCTTCCATTTCAAGACCTCTACGCCACTGATGCTAGGGCCTGCTTGCTTGTCTTGACGGTCCAGCACTGATGAAATGCTACATTAATACTTGAGAAAGCAGCTTAGCACAGGCAGTCGGCTAAACAGATGGCATCTCTTACACCTTTCCAGACTGTCAAACTTTCTTTGACAAAAGCATGTGTCATGTCTAAATATGGTCATGGTGACATTACATCATGACCATATATAGGCACATCATGACTGTATATAGGCACATCATGACTATATATAGGCACATCATGACTATATATAGGCACATCATGACCATATATAGGCACATCATGACCGTATATAGGCACATCATGACTATATATAGCACATCATGACCATATATAGGCACATCATGACCATATATAGGCACATCATGACTAAATATAGGCACATCATGACCATATATAGGCACATCATGACCATATATAGGCACATCATGACTATATATGGGCATATAACAGTTTTTTGTCAAAGAAAATTTGATAGTGCGGGCAGACCTTTACGTATCATGAGATGTCATGAAGTGTCTCAGTATCTTCTCTGGTTGGTGGGATAGCACATTAACATCTCTTTAAGCTTTGTCCAGTGACACTATCGCATTTATATATATTTTATTTTATACTAAAGAAATATTGATTAAAGTGCTTATATTTGTTGCAGTTGCTTTGAGAAAAGGAGCTTGACGTTACAGGAAATTGATTCAGCTCTGAATTCAGGCTATCTTATAGCACCATTTCCTGAAGCACCGGTGTGCGACAAGGATGGACATTTTGTAGAGCAGTCATGTACTGTAGAAACTGGGTAAGCTAGAAGGAAGGAAAATATATAAATTTTGTTTGGTATTGTGAAGGTGTATATGATATTCTATATGATAGTCTATATGATAGTTTATATGATAGTCTTTATAATAGTCTATGTGATAGTCTAGATGATAATCTATATGACAGTCTATATGATAGTTTATATGATAGTCTTTATAATAGTCTATATGATAGACTATGTGATAATCTATATGACAGTCTATATAATAGTTTATATGATAGTCTTTATAATAGTCTATATGATAGTCTATATGATAATCTATATGACAGTCTATATAATAGTTTATATGATAGTCTTTATAATAGTCTATATGATAGTCTATATGATAATCTATATGACAGTCTATATAATAGTTTATATGATAGTCTTTATAATAGTCTATATGATAGTCTATATGATAATCTATATGACAGTCTATATAATAGTTTATATGATAGTCTTTATAATAGTCTATATGATAGTCTATATGATAATCTATATGACAGTCTATATAATAGTTTATATGATAGTCTTTATAATAGTCTATATGATAGTCTATATGATAATCTATATGACAGTCTATATAATAGTTTATATGATAGTCTTTATAATAGTCTATATGATAGTCTATATGATAATCTATATGACAGTCTATATAATAGTTTATATGATAGTCTTTATAATAGTCTATATGATAGTCTATATGATAATCTATATGACAGTCTATAGAGAAAGCAGCTTAGCACAGGCAGTCGGCTAAACAGATGGCATCTCTTTACACCTGTCCAGACTCTCAAAATTTCTTTGACAAAAGCATGTGTGATGCCTAAATATGGTCGCATGATGACATCACATCATGACCGTATATAGACACATCATGACTATATATGGTCATGATGACATCACATCATGACCATATAAAGGCACATCATGACTATATATGGGCATACAACAGTTTTTTGTCAAAGAAAATTTGATAGTGTGGACAGAGCTTTACGTATTCATGAGATGTTATGAAATGTCACAGTATCTTCTCTGGTTGGTGGGATAGCACATTAACATCTCTTTATGCTTTGTCCAGTGACACTATCGCATATATATTTTATTTTATACTAAAGAAATATTGATTAAAGTCCTTATATTTGTTGCAGTTGCTTTGAGAAAAGGAGCTTGACGTTACAGGAAATTGATTCAGCTCTGAATTCAGGCTATCTTATAGCACCATTTCCTGAAGCACCGGTGTGCGACAAGGATGGACATTTTGTAGAGCAGTCATGTACTGTAGAAACTGGGTAAGCTAGAAGGAAGGAAAATATATAAATTTTGTTTGGTATTGTGAAGGTGTATATGATATTCTATATGATAGTCTATATGATAGTTTATATGATAGTCTTTATAATAGTCTATGTGATAGTCTAGATGATAATCTATATGACAGTCTATATGATAGTTTATATGATAGTCTTTATAATAGTCTATATGATAGACTATGTGATAATCTATATGACAGTCTATATAATAGTTTATATGATAGTCTTTATAATAGTCTATATGATAGTCTATATGATAATCTATATGACAGTCTATATAATAGTTTATATGATAGTCTTTATAATAGTCTATATGATAGTCTATGTGATAATCTATATGACATTCTATATAATAGTTTATATGATAGTCTTTATAATAGTCTATATGATAGTCTATGTGATAATCTATATGACAGTCTATATAATAGTTTATATGATAGTCTTTATAATAGTCTATATGATAGTCTATATGATAATTTATATGACAGTCTATATGATAGTTTATATGATAGTCTATATGATAGTCTAGATGATAGATTCTTAAATACATAACCTGGATGAACTAATATAAGCCAGAATAATTGAATTGTCTCACCCAGGCATATATAACACATCAATTTTATGTACTGGTTACATAACGTTAATGTGTTATATACGCCTGGGTTAGATGATTTCATTATTTTAAGTTCCAGTAGCAATCTGGCTTACCTCTAGCATATTCCAATTCAATCAATAAGATTTGAAACATTTAAGGTTTACTTAATTTGGTCCATTTTCTAAATATGTTTTAGATCAAAAATGTTACATGAAAGAAAAATTAGATAACAATGCATACATTACATAAATGCATATCTTCAGCATATGAGTAAAACATAGCACTTATTTTCTAAAATTATTACATATAATTTAAAAATGTATAAAATTGAAGTTATTGTCATCATATTTTCTTAACTTTCAGATGCATATGTGTTAACAAATTTACAGGCTTCGCCAGCCAACTTGAATACCCTGATTGTGGTAAGCTTGCAATAGATTTTATTGCAATAATAACTTTATTAAGTTTTGTGTTATACAGTGTTCTGAATGGCTGATCGTTTTTTTACATCACAGCTCAGTACAAGCCATGTCTGCTACACTTTTCTGGTACTATGATCGAAGCTATCAGAAGTGCAGGATATGGCGAGGAAGCTAACCAGATACAAAAAATGGTGGACAACCAGAATTTGGATCAAGCCATTAGCATTCTTGCAGTGCTGGATGAAGAACTAGTTAGCGTTTACTTGGTTGATCAGTTCTTGCCGGAGTGCGATAGTTTTGGTGATTACAACGACAAATCACGTCAACTGTCAACTGGAAGTAGCATTTGTAACTACAGAAATGGAACGTTGATTCCAAGCAGTTTACGAACATTTGATGAACCATCTGTCAACTGCTATGTATATCTCGTTGATGGTAAATCTCCAATTAATAGTTTTTCATAATGAATAAAATGATATAATTAATCTTGGTGATCAGAAAAATATTTTTAGATATAAATGATGGACATTCATAATTAAATGTTATAATAGATTTTTTTTATTTTATTTTTTTTTATTATTATTTTTATTTATTTATTTAGGGGCACACACACACACACACAAGCGCCGATGATGGCCAATAGGGAATATATTACTGTTACGATTACTTCTACGATTAGGTTACATTCCCTTTCACAAGACAAACATATACACATGATGCTTTACACAAATTAAATCTCATAATGAGGTTTAGGGAGTGCAGTTGTTTTCTTCGTGAGAAAAATCCTATAACACTGATAGGAATTGAACCCAGGATCCTTAGATTGGAAAGCAAGCATCTTAAACACCAAGCTATTCAACTCTACTTCCTTTTATTATTGAATTTGTAGAAGCTCCCTCGATAGTCTTCGATACTCAACCATCAGATTCCACAGTAAAGGTTGGTGGCAATGTAACACTTAGTTGTGCCTTCAGTGAGGTAGAAGGCTACGTCTACTGGGTTAAGAATGACATTCCCGTCAACGTGTTCCCACATGGTCGTTATCAACTAGAGCGAAAAGAAGCAGACAAGACTTATAATCTTCTGATTGTTAATGCTCAGAAGGAGGATGAAGGGGGCTATACTTGTGGAGTTTCTTTGAAATCATTGAGTAAAACAAGTTCAGTAGCTTACCTGACTGTTTCAGAAAGTATGTGGTTTTTCCATTATTATAAAGACAATATCATATAAATCTACTGTAGAATAAGTTTAAAAAATGAAAAAATATAAGTGTTTAATTTCTATTGTCCAATATAAGTCACTGGCTTTCAACTGAAAATTTAAAATTGATAAAATTTCTATTTCAGGTACAACAGTTGGGGTGCAACAAAGGTCAGTGATTTATAACATCTGTTGAATATTCATGTATAGTCATGTATTTGTATCTATTTTTATATAATGTTTCCACAGCATGGATTACTGTCACATAGTTTCCATGTATGTTATAAATTTTATAATATGCAAGATATAATTCCATTCTGGTTTCATTGGAACATGACTTGTAGAAATCAAATATTTTTAATGTGAGCTCTCGGCTGTGATTGTGTTTTATGTTAAAAATTCCTGGGATTATGTATGTCCATGCTATGTAGTAGTAGTAAAATTTTATTTATTCACGAAGCGCAAATCAACATTTACAATACTGTTTTTCATTATGGCCGTAAGGTACCTTATTTAAAATTAACCAATTACACATAAAGGTAGATCATAAAAAGCAAAAGTTAAATGCAGAAATTAAATAAAATAGATACAAAATATAATTATTAAACAGTACAGAATGCAAAAGTCAGCAATTTAGTAAAATAAAAGTACTGTAATGTGGTAATGCGAGAAGTTTATTTTTATATACTGTTGTATATATTTTTCACATTTATGTATTATTTCTTTTTAAATTAATATTACTGTTTTTCCAACAGATGCTTCGAAAAAAGAGATTTTCTAATCAGTGGACAAGAACTCCTAAAAGAATTGGAAGTTGAGGTTCCTGATGTGCCTCTGCCATCATGCACTGCAGATGGTCGTTTTGAAGTCCTTCAGTGTGTTGAAGGAACTGGGTAGGATTTCTCATGTATTTTCCACTTCATTTTATATGCCCTATTGAGCAGCACCTTTTCTTACAAACATGTTTATCATCCTGATTGATTCAGTCCCTATGATACTTTTCCAACTAATCATCTTAAAACTTGTACTGTTCATTACATGCATTGACTCTTTTTACTTAAACCATTTTTTCATTTGATTCTGACCTAAATGAAATACTTATTCTTGGCCATTAAAGTCTGTTCAGATGGATTTTGCTCTTTTGATAATATATTGAATGCTTGTCCTTTTAAGGCCTACTCAGATAGCATTGTACGATGAAGTCTGACCCAATATGGTGTCTCATTAGGTCTGTGTTTATCGTTTCCTTTTATTCACTCCATTTCATATGAATTTTAATGTGTATTTGATATATATTTTTGATGAATAAAAGTGATATAAAAGAGAATGCTGAAACAATAGGTCTGTGTAATAGGGACAGTTGCTTTACACAGCAACCTAAAGACTATCCTGACAATAAATTGTGTCTGGCTGTCTCTTTCAATGCTCTCTTATTTGGCCTTTAGGTGGACATCATTGAGATCCAGTACAGAACATCTCCTTTTAAAATGTATTCAGTATCTTAACTCTTGCTATTCAGAAAGAGACATTTTTTTGCTCTGAGAATTCCTTTGGGAGATGTCTATGATGCTATATCTTTTTTTTTTCAATTTTTCTTGCAAACCCTAAGGAGTTTTAAATGTTTTATATTGATATTTGCTATGTCCTTTTGAATTCAAACTACTGTATATTGACTGGTATAAAGTATTGCTTGATCTTGCAGATGTTATTGTGTAGACAGTGATAGCGGCGAATTTGTTGAACTTTTTCCACCAGATTGTGGTAAGGTTTATATTATATTTCTGGAAAATTAGATTAGATAAATGTTTTAAAAAATATCACAGAAGATTGGGAATGATATTAGATTTTGTGAATTGATGTAAAGTATTGTAGACAAAATTCATAATATTAAATTAATATTAAATTGGAAAAACAGATGTTAAACTGTGAGTTATAATCAAGATGAAGATGATAATTTTTTTTATCAATTAAAAAATAATAATTGGTATTTTTAATTGATCATTAAAAAATACTCAAATTAAAAAAATACAAGTTATAAAAATAGATACATATAAAGGTTTTGTTTTTGGTCATGTTTTTTATTATTTTATATTTCTTTACTAATAACTGAATCTATCTTTACTTTCAGTACCAGTAGAAGATTTAACGTAAGCATTTTATATAGTTATTTTTTGGTAATGGGCAACATCATGTAATATATGTTATAAAAGAGATCAACTAAAGTTGACCAGGACTGTGAATGAAATTAACTGGCTTAAATTTTAAATAAAAAAAATAACACATTCTGAAAAAAATTTCATTATTAGGATGATATAAAGACGTGACCTCCATAACATAAGCGTTGTTGCATCAAAGGTCACACATAGGATAGTGCCACCATTATTTAGTATAAATAAATGAATATTCATTATAGCAGTGAGATAGAACATTGTTCAGAGATATAAGATTGACAGTATGATTTATTGAATGAAAATATATCTTGCAGTGTTTGATGTAATTTTTCCTGGTTTGCCCTTAATAATCATGTGTGTGCTATAGTTTAGCGATTAATTACATTAATTTCTTTTATCCTTGATGGTTAATTTTCAAGGAAACAAGGGGTTAATTAGTTTATCAGTGTTAAGTATCTCACTATAGACTAACAACATCACTACTGATTAGTTTAATCACTTGTAGAGTATACTGACATGACTTAAGTAATGTATAAATTTATTATAGTTGCAAAACATGTTTCTTGAGATAATTTAAATATTTTGTATCACAGGTGTGCTCAGGTAACAGCGTCAATCAAAAAAGCACAGCAGGGTGCTGAGGCCCCAGGAATTGCTGGTGTACCAACACTTACATGCTCAGAAGATGGCAACTATGAACCTGTCCAGTGTGTTGGTGGTGTTGGGTATGGTCCATTCATTAATTAAAAATTATTATTATTATTGGAGACTATACTGAGTGTAATCCAAATCTACCTAACAAGCAAATTCAGCATTGAAGAATGACTTACATACAAAGCCCAAAACTTTCTTGCCCATGGGCCCCCTGACTAACCGTTACACCATTGTGATGATGATGTTTAATATTAGCCATGTTTACACATCCATTTGCTATCAAGTAACACTGATGATCTCCAGTTAAGCGTCTACACAATAATATTAGATTTAAGACAGAGGAACCAACAGATTTTGAGGAAAGTAAAATATTTATTATATTATAATTGTTATTATTATTGAAAAAACTTATTGGTTATACCAGGAAGTCACATGATTAGACCTCACTTGAAAAATTGTCCGCATTGCTGCTTGTTTTCAAATAATAATAGTATTCACCCTGTTTATCAACAGCAACTTCCAGCGATGACTCACACAGGTCGAACAACAGTTAATTTGCATAAAGATCACGTTGATGATCTCTGTTAACACACTGCTGTGATGAAGACATTACTGTAGATATCGCGGTTACTGATCCATTATGCTGAGTTACTAACACTGGTTACACAGCCACTTAGCACCTACAGTATATCAACAGATAAATGTGATCATTATGTGATCGCCTGTTGTGTAAACAAGGCTGATTATAATAATTGTAATGGTTATGACGGATCATAATGATTAAATATGACGGTGTTAATGATAATCATAATAACAGTGATAAAGGCGCTGTTCAACTTCCTACATGTGATGCTTCTTATAATTAAAATCCTCTTCTTTATTCTATCAGACATTTCAAAGTTATATTTGTGTAAAAGACAAAAGACAAGCCAAACCAGTCACTACTTACAAAAAATTTTTTAGTTTATTAATATATGGTTAAACAGTAAAATGAAAATTAAATTAGTGAAAGAATCATTTAAATCTGACGTTAAATATATAGCAGTTAAAATAACAGTATTTGAGAAATCAGCCTTCAAAGTTTACAATTTGGGGCATTCACCAAATCCTTAAAAAATGTTGTTTTAACATGAAAATGGGGAAAATAACAGCATAGCATCATGTATAGGTATATAAGAGTTAGTTTATTACAGTGAAATAGATTTTGAAAATTTTGACTTTCCAACATGTTTTGGCCATTATCTTGGAAACATGGTGTTTAAGGAGTTATTGGCTTGGCTTGTCTGTTGTTGAATACTTGTTAACAACAGGACTGGTAAAAAATATCATTGGGCTTATATGACTGGTTCGTAAAATAAACTTGTTGACAACGAAAGTTAACGTAAACCACTGTGCGTTAATTAGCATTAAGTTATGCATGTGACCAAAACAAACATGGCTGATTGGTCAATTTAGCGTTAATATAATTTAGATTAAATTTCAGAAAATATAAATTATAATATTTACCCACATGAAGTCAAAAAATAATTGTAGGCTAACAGAATTCAAAAACTGGATGTAAACATTTTTTTTATGAAAAACCCATACTGCCACAATCCAAAGCAACCTTGATTACGCAGCGTGTATCACGGTAATAGTAATAATAGATGGATTTATATAGCGCAAATAAACAAGGTCTCTATGCGCTCGACAAAACTATGCAGCCATTTTGTTTTGTCTAGTATTCACCAGTTTTCTATTCAACTGGTTGTCTTCGTTAAGTAGGATTTTACCACTGCGCAGGTGGGCGTGGTTTATCACAGAACGACCAGTCGAATATGGCCATTATTAACACATTTCACTGTTTTACCTCTAAACTTTTTTTAAAAAATGTAATTGTCAAAAATTCACAGCTGTTACTGTGTGGACACCAAGACTGGTCAACCCTCCGGACTTGTTCCACCCAACTGTGGTAAGGATAATAATCTACAATTTAATTGTTGTCATTGTTACATCTGTTTCTAATAATTTGTCAAGATCATGTATTTGAATTCAATTTAGTTTCTTTTATTGCTTCTTATTCCATCGGGGGTGGGGGAGGGGAATATATGAATTTTGATCAAGGTTTAAAAAACACTTAAAAATACAAATTTTAACAAAAAATATAAATACAGTAGATGAATTTGGTTTTTGGTTTTTTTTAAATTATTAAATATTTCTTTACTAATAACTGACTCTACCTTTACTTTCAGTACCAGTAGAAGAGTTAACGTAAGCATTTTTTAATATTTAATTTTGGTAATAGGCAACATCATGATAAAAGATCAACCAGGACTATGAATGAAATTCACTGGCTTAACTTTTTCATGAAAAATAAAACATTCTGAAAAAAAAACTATTTCATTATTAGGATGATATAAAGATGGCAAAGGTCATACATGGGATAGTGCCACCATTGTGTAGTTTATATTGTAATGACTGTTTATGGTAGCAGTGTAACTGAAAACTTTCCTGAGCCGAAATATGGGATATTTCATCTTTCACCAAATGAAAATATTATATCCTGCAGTGCGATATATTACTTCTGTGGTTGCTGTGTTTTTATCATGTGTGTGGTTTCACAGTAATAATCTAGAATAATTCCATGGGTTTAAGCGGGGGGTGCAGCTGCACACCATGAGGGCAAATTAGTTCCACTAAGTGGGTTAAAATACTAAATGTGACCGTTAAGTTTCATTGGAATAGGAATTTAGTTATGCATTCTCAATTTTCAAACACCAGGCCATTTTGCATCCCCAGGCCAAAACCAGCGTACGTCCCTTTATCTCCGTTAAGCATGTAAAGTAATTTAATAAAGGTATGGAATATATGTCTCATGAGACAATTTAAATATTTTGTATGTAAACACAGGTGTGCTCTGATAGCAGCATCATTGAAAGCGCAGAAGGATGCTGGTGCACCAGAAGTTGCTGATTTACCGGTACCTACATGCGCAGAAGATGGCAACTATGAAGCTCTCCAGTGTATTACAGGTCTTGGGTATGATCCATTCATTAATTGTACATTTTCATGGAGCTAGGTCTAAACCGAATGTACCTGACAAGCAAATTCAATTGATATGTCTTGAAGGGTCTGAAGAAATTTTAACTGATTTTAATGATGGAAGTGTGATTTAGAAGCCTGGTGCTGTTCAACTTCCTATGTGCCATGCTTGTTATAATTAAATGCTCTTCTCTTATTTCTATCAGACATGTAAAATTAGTTGTTGAATCCTTGTTAACAACAGGACTCAGTTGAATAGTAAACAGTATCATTGTTAGCACATTTCATTGTTTTACCTAATAACTTTTTAAAAATTGTAATTCACAGCTGTGTCTGTGTGGACCCAGTGACTGGTCAACCCTCCGGACTTGTTGCACCCAACTGTGGTAAGGATGTTAATCTACAACTTAATTGTGGTCTTTGTTACATCTGTTTCCAATAATTTGTCAAGATTATGTATTTGAATTCAATGTAGTTTCCTTAAAGTTAATGGATTTAAAAAAAATGTTTTATCTTCATTGCTACACCTTTATTTGAAGAGTTGCATATCTCCTTCATTGTCATTAAAAGTTTGTTTTCTTATTTTCTGTAGCTGGTACATCTAACACCACAGAGGCAGGAAAGTAAGTAATTTAAGCATACTGTATGTGCTTGCCTTTAATCTTGCAGTTTTTGTCTCAAATTAACCTGTTAAGCCAGGCACGCACTGCACCCGACAGTCGACGCGATGCTGCGAAGAACGCAATGGGACGATGTGCGCGTGATGGTGTCATGCAACCGTCAACAGTGAGTGCCTGTCTTTACTCGTAGTAGAGCACAAGATCAAGTGAAATACTTTTTATTATTTTACTATGTCTACAGATGTGCTAAGGAAGCCGCTGCCATCAATAAACAGCTAGAGGAAGCCGAGAAACTTGGAACATTCATCGCTGATTTGGCGCCACCATCCTGTACACCAGACGGCAACTACGAGCTCTATCAATGTTCGCTTGAACCTGGGTATGAATTGGCTTCATTTCAAGTATTATTTTAAACCTAAAGTACATATTTTGATAGTAGCAATGTCATCTCACAAATTTAAGGAAGATGATAATCTGTTACCGTAAAAAAACAAGTCTATGAAAGAATAAGTTAACAGCAGGCACAAGGGTAAGAGTGGTGGTTAGGGTTAAGCTAAACCCACTATTTGGATCAGTTTACTCCTCTAAGTATTTTATCATAACTTCATTTGTTTGGTTATGGGCCTGATCAGTAAGACAAAAAGACTGGACATAAAAGGAACTTGAGGGTCATTATTTATTCCTGTTTATATTTAAACTATTTCCAGGTTGTGTCTGTGTGTGGATGCCATTACTGGAGAAAGTTCTGGCCTTCTAGGACCTGATTGTGGTAATTATAAATTATATTTAGTTTTTCATACTTGTCAAAATACTTCTGATGCCATACCAGAATGTACTATTTCTTTGTATGCATAATTATAGTTCAAATTCGTAGCATATGTGTACATGTTAAAATTATTATTAGTTATTTAGTTAATGTATATTAATGGGAGATTGTTAATTGCTCCCATTAACGATGGATAGATAACATATTAGAACTAACATTAATTATCAAAAAACAAGTTATTAAACAACTTTAAAAATCAATGTTTGTTTGGCTATCCTGATATCATTGAATTTATGTATTTTAAATAATGAATGAATTTCTTGCCTTTCAGTACTAACAGAGGAGTTAACGCAAGTATTTTTATATATTTTATTTATTAGGCAATATCTTAACAACACGTGTTTAACATGTTTATTTATTAGGCAATATCTTAACAACACATGTTCAAAATGTTTATTTATTAGGCAATATCTTAACAACACATGTTCAAAATGTTTATTTATTAGGCAATATCTTAACAACACATGTTTAACAAGGAACTCAAGTATGGTACATACTAGAACTAACTGTTTGACATTTTCTCTAACAGTAGCACTTTTATAGAACAATTTGTAAAGTTAGTGATGTTATAAAACAGATTTTCTTGAATTTCTTAATATTTTGCATGTAAACACAGGTGTGCTCAGGTGGCTGCAGCTCTTGAAACACAACTTGCAACTGGACTTTTGTCAGGAATTCCAGGTGTGGTGGCACCTACCTGCACAGCAGATGGCAACTATGCACCTCTTCAGTGTATTACTGATCTTGGGTATGATCCATATTTAACACATATTCATCACAAATCTATCTGATAAGCACATGTGCTTAGCCAGGCTCTGGAGGGAAAAAGTGGAGAAATGGTGGTTACACCCCCCCCCCCCAGTCTTTAAATATTCTGTATGTATTCAAAAATCTGTATGTATCTGTATGCTTCCAACACTCTCTTTGTCTCTTAGAAAAATCAGTTGTACAACAAATCAAAACTTTGAGCATATCTTTAAGTTATTTGATCATGGAGCATTGTCCAACTTCCATCATAATGGAATAACATTATATGGTTGTTTGAAAGTATGTTTGGCAGGATTGCATTCTCAAAGAAAGCCTTATTAGCTTGTGAAAACATACTTGTTTTGTGTCTGATTTTATTAAATATTTATTAAATGTTTATTTCTGTATTTTTTCCCTGATACTTTCGCATTGTTTTGTATACTACTAGTGGTTTTTGATAATTGTTTTTTTTTTGGTTTTTTTTGGAATGAAATGTATTTTAATATTGTAAATTATATTTTGTAATTTATTCCATCCTGTTTTGACAAGCTACCTGCAGTTTTAGGTGTAAAATTAAATAAATATTATAATGTATAAATTTTATTCCATTTCCTATTCAAACATTTCTGAATTATATTTATGAATTCTTAAAATTCTCAGCTGTGCCTGTGTGGACACCAAGACTGGTCAACCCTCCGGACTTGTTGCACCCAACTGTGGTAAGGATTTTAAGCTTCCATTTCATGCTGGTCATTGTATTATCTGGTCTGTATTTTTCATTGAAGGGTTCACCTTATTTGCCTAATATAGTGATACATATTTCTTATTCGTCGATTGATAAAAATCTGTTTTCTTATTTTTCAGAGGCCGTCACTACAGCGGCTGGAAAGTAAGTGTAATGATGTTATTAAAAATTAATTTAATTAATATAATTGTAATATTAAGTCGATTGCTGAAATTATATTTATTATTAATTTTTATTATTAATATAATATTGAGTTAGCTTATTTTGTCATAATTTATATCAGGTGCGCCATGGAAGCTGCTGCCATCCTTAAACAACTGTATGATGCTGAAAAAGAAGGAACGTACATTGCTGATTTGGCACCACCAACGTGTACACTGGACGGAAACTATGATCCTCTTCAATGTTTTCCTTTAATTGGGTAAGAAATCGGGAATTCATATATAGGCCAGTTTATCTTTTGTATTGAAGGCCTAACTTACCAACTGTTATTTTTACCATGTGGATGAACCTTTACAACACTATTTTTTTTTTATAATTGTTCATTACATTTGATTTTCTATAGTTGTTATTGTGTGGACACCCAAACTGGTAGTGAGTCTGGTTTAACTGCCCCTGCTTGTGGTAAGAAATCAAATGTTATTGTCCATTTCCTTTTCAAGTTCTTCTGCTGAGTTTAGGTTCAAAGGTCAATTTCTCAACAGAAGCCTGTAAATTGTTTGATAATAATTGCATTGTTTGTTACAATGTGTAAAGCTCTGTCCAAATCATCATATTTTCTTTGACAAAACCAGGGGCATAGAGTGTTTTCCATCTGGGGGCTGCGAAAACTGCAAACTACGAAGGATCAGTGGCTTAACAAATTAGCCAAAGGGCCCCTGGTGGGGGGACTTCGCAGCCCCAGCTGCTCCGGTGTTTGTAGCATTTTGTGATGTATTTTATTGTCTTTTTTGGCACAGTTTAGTTCTTAATTCTGTATCGTGAAAAAATAAGCGTAATATATTGTAATTAAGATAATACTTTGATTGTCTGTAACTTAATATCTAGCTAAAGTAAATTTAAGTGATGATATTTGATATTAATTAGTAAAAGGTAATTATTACAAAAACAATATAATATTATAATAATAACGTGTTCATTGCACATTTCTCTCCTGTGTGATACCAAAGTCTGTTTTAATGTCGCAATCCACTTGCACACAAAGTTTTATGCAGTCGGCCCAATATCGCGAATCATGAATTTTTGCCTGATATGTTAATTAGTTTTCTTCCCAAAGTTATTCTAATGCTGATTGGCTTTTGCCTAAAATGTTAATTAGAAAAGTTATAAAGTATTCCGTAGAGGAAAAGTAGGGCAGATCAATTTGCAACCCCACTTTGACCGGACGTAAAGTTAGCTGTGTTCTGTTTTATCCTGTATTTTTAAGCTGATGGTCGATTTGGTAAGTTTCCTAATGAAATAAAGGAGTCTCAAGGCTCATTACACAAGTTAAACTGTGTCTTTAATCTTTATTAGTTACCATAAGTCGATGGAATATCACTGACTGAACCACACACTGATCGAAGAATGCTACAATATTTGTAAAGTAGCTTCTAAGAGTAGTATTGTTTTCTTGTATTAGTAAAAAAAAATTATGATGATGTCTAATTTGTAATTGTTTTGAATATTTTTTCTTAATTTTTAGTACCTACTACACCTCAGCCCGAAACAAAAACGTGAGTATTTCGTATATATTATTAAAATGGTCTACATTTAAAAATATGCTGTACAAGAAGACGTCACACTGTATTACTTAAACAAAACAAAAAAAATGCTGAAGTATCTATTCTAGGCCTCAAAACCCACGTCACTTAAATCGCCTATTAGGCAGTGGCTGTTATTACACCAGTCTTAAACCAATTCCCAACTCATAATCATTAACAGATGTGCTGAGAGAGCAGCTGCCGTCAATAAACGACTGGACGATGCTGCAAAAGCAGGAACCTACATTGCAGATTTAGTGCCACCTAGTTGTACACTGGACGGCAACTATGAACCGCATCAATGCTTTCCTTTGATTGGGTAAGAAATATTGAAACTTTACCATACAACTATATTATTTGATGTGCTTATAATGTGATATCATTTTTGCGAGATTGCTCTCTAAATCACTATTTAATCTTGTCATGGGCGGATTTAGGGGCCTGTCTCTCTCCCCCCCCCCCCTTTTGGAAGGTTAAGAAAGAGAAAAAATTGATCGCCAAAAAACGCCTCAGAAGTTATTTAAGGCATCTAGAACCCCTAAAGTAGTACTATCTCGATAGGTCCTCCTTTTCGGCCCCCTTTTTTCGACATCTCTGGATCTGCCCGTTTGTAACTTACTTTGTTTCCGATCACCCTGTTCTTTCACCATTCTACGTTGTCAGGCTTACTCTGTTTCCGATCACCCTGTTCTTTCACCATTCTACGTTGTCAGGCTGTATCCATACTGTCTTATACATGAAAAATTGTGTGGATTGCACATATATGCGCAGGGTGATGTCATATCACCTCCATATATGGGTGATATCATATCACCTCCATATATGGGCAAATCTATTTTTTGTGAATACTTATCTAGATGAATCAACTAGTGCCTAAATTTCCTTTAGCTGAATTTCAAAACATAAAAAGAATCTTAAGACATGTTAATGATAATAGTTTAAGATAATCATTTATTTCAACTCTCTTAGTTGTTACTGTGTGGATAGCATTACTGGTGAACCCTCCGGCCTAACTGCTCCAGCATGCGGTATGGAATATCTTTTATTACTTCTAATTTATTACTATAATTATTATCATGTATTCATTAATGAATATAAAATAAGTATGTTAATGTTCATGTTGTTAAAACATATGCCAATGAATTATTTATTAATTAATTGAATGATCAATCATTGGTTAATATGATAAATGCTATAAATAGATTCATTACTTTATGATAAAATATTGCCCCTTTTATGATGAAGATTGACTGATTGATTAGATAGATTTACACAAATTCAATAAATGAATTGAACTAACAACACATTTCTTTAAATGGCTATTACATTACATATATTAAAGGATTTTATTTAGAAAAAAAAATTATTTAAAAAGAGAGCATAATGCTAGATTACTTCATATCATCTACAATTTTATACTTTAGTTTGTCATAATCATGTATATAAAAAAAAATTTAATACATGCACAGTATTAATTACATTAATTTAATTGAATATTTCTATTTCAGAAACTGTTCAAAAGAGAACGTAAGTACCAACACACTCATTGTGGGGGGGGTGTCAATATTTTACTTTTGTATAATGTCCTATTTATATTGCAGTCATGCTTAAACTGTTTTAAATTTTCATAAATGTATAATTACTGATTTTTGTTAAATTCCCTTTTATCCAATCATCCCTATCTTTTCATAATATTTGGCAGATGTGCTGAGGAAGCTGCTGCTATTAATAAACAACTTGATGATGCGGCAAGAGCAGGAACGTTTATTGCTGATTTAGCGCCACCAACATGTACACCAGACGGCAACTATGAGCTTTACCAGTGTGTGCCATTACTTGGGTAAGAACTAAGTCTTATTTCATCTGAGACCAAAGTATTATGTTCAAGATTTCCGATTCAACTTTAAATCATTCTATTAGAAATACAAATAACAATACTTAAAAATAATTTTTAAAAACCAACAAAAACTTGCCTATGCAGAATATTTATCATTTTGTAATAATTATCACTCATTTACATTTATATACAGTACATAATTATTAGGGATATTTGAACTGTTTATGTTTAAGTAAGTAATTATTTAGTAATAGACAGTTTTCGCCACATGACGTAAACCTGAACGTTAACGGATGACGTCATAATTTATTCATCTTGCGTTGCAAAGTACGTTAATTTCAGGATTTTACGTGCTCGACGTACGTTAATAACGGGTTTGCGCATGCGTGTTTCGATTTGTTTACAAAAAGGGCAGAGCTATCGTGCTGCATTTTGGGTACTAACGTTAAAGTTAAGGTTAACGTCGCACGGCAAAAACTACCTAATGACGTGTACTTCCTCAACTCTCTTAGATGTTTCTGCGTGTATGCATTAACTGGAGAAAAGTCTGGTCTAACTGCTCCAGACTGTGGTAAGTAAAATAGGTTCTCTTTAATTTTATATATATGTGATATATTGTTTTATATATTTATTGTTATTATATATTGTTTTATATATATATTGTTATTATATATTGTTTTAAATATATATATGATATATTGTTTTATATATATATATATATATTGTTATTATATATTGTTTTATATATATGTGATATATTGTTTTATATAAATATTGTTAATATATATTGTTTTATTTATATGTGATATATTGTTTTATATATATATATTGTTATTATATATTGTTCTATATATATATTGTTAATATATATTGTTATATATATATTGTTAATATATATTGTTATATATATTGTTATATATATATGATATATTGTTTTATATATATATTGTTATTGTTATATATATAGATTAAAAGGCAAAATACTGAAAAACAACAATGCTGTGGGAAACAATGGCTGGATCTCAGTAGAGATACTAAAATGATAAGCAACAGCTAAAAAGTAAACATAAGTAAACAGCCAGAAATAGAACCAGAGCTTTCGGACAACACTAGTCCTTCCTCGGTGGCGAGTGAGTGAGGGTAGAAAAAGCTAGATGGTATAAAGTGAGAATATCATGCAAGCATGATTGGAAACAATAGGCTGGGTGAGTGAGATTAGAATAAACAGCCTAAACAAGTAAACAGGAAGGCCAAAACTAAACTTTAGAGGCAAGCCTCAATAAATAAGCCAAATGATTTATCCAGAATAAATTGAAATGCCATTGGTTTAATTTAGCGTACTGGGAGAACGTTCCTAATATTGAGTCCAAATGGTATGGTTGTTTTAAGTAAATGTTCCCAGTGATTCTCTTTATTTTTGCGATTTTTGTCACTCCAACTGGCATTATGGTCAATAATGAAATGTTTCACTCTGAAATTTGAAATTGAATGACCAGCTAAATTGAAATGTTCGGCTACTGTTGATCAAGCTTAGATGTTCTGATAGCTGATCTATGTTGTGTCATTCTCATACGGAGAGTGTTTTTTGTTTCTCCGACATATTGTTTACCACAAATATTACAATATATGAGATAAATGACATGTTTGGTGAGGCAATTAATTGATTGCCTTATCCGAAATATGTGGTTTGTTTGGTTGCTCTTAAATGATTGTGTAGAATCAAGCAAGGAGCATGTTTTGCATGATGAACCACAAAGATGACTACCCAAATTACGGTTGTCGCGAGAGTTAGTTTGCCTCTTAATTTAGATCGTACTAATATATCACGAAGATTAGGTGGTCTGCGATAGGTTATGAACGGTGTATCCGAAAAAACAGATCTAAGACATTCTGTGGTCTGTAGAATGGGCATATGTTTCTGAATTATAGCCCTTAGTGGTGGTAACCTAGGGTGATAGGTAGTGACCAGTGGCACTCTGGTCGATCGTTGACGTGGTTTGTACGTCAGTGTTTGAGCATGAGGTATGTCCTTTGCTTTTTTTATAGCATTTTCAATGAGTCCTCGATGATAATTTCTATTCCGGAGATGTCCGGATAGTTCTTCTGTTCGATTCTGAAAATATAAATCCGAAGAACAAATGCGTCTCATGCGCAATGCTTGGCTGTACGGAATGTTTTTTGTACAGTGCGGGGGTGACAGCTGCTACGGAGCAGGTACATATACTTATCCGTGGGTTTACGGCCGTGGAAGAGATCAGTTTTAACTGCACCATTTTCCATGGTCACGGTGATGTCCAAAAAATCTACACTGCTTGTGGA